>NC_069501.1:692906495-693206495 GCF_027579735.1 Bombina bombina
CCTAATCTTCCGATCGGAGCTCACCGCTATTCTAATAAATGGATTAACCCCTAAAGCTAAGTCTAACCCTAACACTAACACCCCCCTAAGTTAAATATAATATTTATCTAACGAAATAAATTAACTCTTATTAAATAACTTATTCCTATTTAAAGCTAAATACTTACCTGTAAAATAAATCCTAATATAGCTACAATATAAATTATAATTATATTATAGCTATTTTAGGATTAATATTTATTTTACAGGCAACTTTGTATTTATTTTAACCAGGTACAATAGCTATTAAATAGTTAAGAACTATTTAATAGTTACCTAGTTAAAATAATAACAAATTTACCTGTAAAATAAATCCTAACCTAAGTTATAATTAAACCTAACACTACCCTATCAATAAAATAATTAAATAAACTACCTACAATTACCTACAATTAACCTAACACTACACTATCAATAAATTAATTAAACACAATTCCTACAAATAAATACAATTAAATAAACTAGCTAAAGTACAAAAAATAAAAAAGAACTAAGTTACAGAAAATAAAAAAATATTTACAAACATAAGAAAAATATTACAACAATTTTAAACTAATTACACCTACTCTAAGCCCCCTAATAAAATAACAAAGCCCCCCAAAATAAAAAATTCCCTACCCTATTCTAAATTAAAAAAGTTACAAGCTCTTTTACCTTACCAGCCCTGAACAGGGCCCTTTGCGGGGCATGCCCCAAGAATTTCAGCTCTTTTGCCTGTAAAAAAAAACATACAATACCCCCCCCCCCAACATTACAACCCACCACCCACATACCCCTAATCTAACCCAAACCCCCCTTAAATAAACCTAACACTAAGCCCCTGAAGATCTTCCTACCTTGTCTTCACCATCCAGGTATCACCGATCCGTCCTGGCTCCAAGATCTTCATCCAACCCAATAGATCAGCCAATAGAATGCGAGCTCAATCTGATTGGCTGATTGGATCAGCCAATCGGATTGAACTTAATTCTGATTGGCTGATTCCATCAGCCAATCAGAATATTCCTACCTTAATTCCGATTGGCTGATAGAATCCTATCAGCCAATCGGAATTCGAGGGACGCCATCTTGGATGACGTCCCTTAAAGGAACAGTCATTCGTCGTTCAGTCGTCGGTCCGGATGGATGTTCCGCGCTGGAGGTCTTCAGGATCCTGCCGCTTCGCTCCGGATGGAAGAAGATCGAAGATGCCGCTTGGAGAAGATGTTTGCCGGTCCGGATGTCCTCTTCTTGCCGAATAGGAGGAAGACTTTGGAGCCTCTTCTGGACCGGATTATGGATCGCCAACCCCCGCTTGGGTTGGATGAAGATCTTGGAGCCAGGACGGATCGGTGATACCTGGATGGTGAAGACAAGGTAGGAAGATCTTCAGGGGCTTAGTGTTAGGTTTATTTAAGGGGGGTTTGGGTTAGATTAGGGGTATGTGGGTGGTGGGTTGTAATGTTGGGGGGGGGGGTATTGTATGTTTTTTTTTACAGGCAAAAGAGCTGAAATTCTTGGGGCATGCCCCGCAAAGGGCCCTGTTCAGGGCTGGTAAGGTAAAAGAGCTTGTAACTTTTTTAATTTAGAATAGGGTAGGGAATTTTTTATTTTGGGGGGCTTTGTTATTTTATTAGGGGGCTTAGAGTAGGTGTAATTAGTTTAAAATTGTTGTAATATTTTTCTTATGTTTGTAAATATTTTTTTATTTTCTGTAACTTAGTTCTTTTTTATTTTTTGTACTTTAGCTAGTTTATTTAATTGTATTTATTTGTAGGAATTGTATTTAATTAATGTATTGATAGTGTAGTGTTAGGTTAATTGTAGATAATTGTAGGTAGTTTATTTAATTATTTTATTGATAGGGTAGTGTTAGGTTTAATTATAACTTAGGTTAGGATTTATTTTACAGGTAAATTTGTTATTATTTTAACTAGGTAACTATTAAATAGTTCTTAACTATTTAATAGCTATTTTACCTGGTTAAAATAATAACAAAGTTGCCTGTAAAATAAATATTAATCCTAAAATAGCTATAATATAATTATAATTTATATTGTAGCTATATTAGGATTTATTTTACAGGTAAGTATTTAGCTTTAAATAGGAATAATTTATTTAATAAGAGTTAATTTATTTCGTTAGATAAAAAAATATTTAACTTAGGGGGGTGTTAGTGTTAGGGTTAGACTTAGCTTTAGGGGTTAATACATTTATTAGAATAGCGGTGAGCTCCGGTCGGCAGATTAGGGGTTAATAATTGAAGTTAGGTGTCGGCGATGTTAGGGAGGGCAGATTAGGGGTTAATACTATTTATGATAGGGTTAGTGAGGCGGATTAGGGGTTAATACATTTATTATAGTAGCGCTCAGGTCCGCTCGGCAGATTAGGGGTTAATAAGTGTAGGCAGGTGTCGGCGACGTTGAGGGGGGCAGATTAGGGGTTAATAAATATAATATAGGGGTCGGCGATGTTAGGGCAGCAGATTAGGGGTACATAGGGATAACGTAGGTGGCGGCGATTTGCGGTCGGAAGATTAGGGGTTAATTATTTTAAGTAGCTGGCGGCGACGTTGTGGGGGGCAAGTTAGGGGTTAATAAATGTAATACAGGGGTCGGCGGGGTTAGGGGCAGCAGATTAGGGGTACATAAGTATAACGTAGGTGGCGGTCGGCAGATTAGGGGTTAAAAATTTTAATCGAGTGGCGGCGGTGTGGGGGGACCTCGGTTTAGGGGTACATAGGTAGTTTATGGGTGTTAGTGTACTTTAGGGTACAGTAGTTAAGAGCTTTATAAACCGGCGTTAGCCAGAAAGCTCTTAACTCCTGCTATTTTCAGGCGGCTGGAATCTTGTCGTTAGAGCTCTAACGCTCACTTCAGAAACGACTCTAAATACCAGCGTTAGAAAGATCCCATTGAAAATATAGGCTACGCAAATGGCGTAGGGGGATCTGCGGTATGGAAAAGTCGCGGCTGAAAAGTGAGCGTTAGACCCTTTAATCACTGACTCCAAATACCAGCGGGCGGCCAAAACCAGCGTTAGGAGCCTCTAACGCTGGTTTTGACGGCTACCGCCGAACTCCAAATCTAGGCCTAAGTTTCTAACTATGTAACGTATTAAACAATTGTTAAGAGCTAATGATTCAATTATTGTATTAAACATTGATTAAAACCATATATGATAATCAATAGATTTCTTCTTAAACAATTTGCAACCTTTATTTACAACTATATATGGGTGTATTCTTTTTTAACAATCTATTTAATTGAACATTTGTTAGGAGAAAATAAGTATCATTACTTGTATACAAGCCTTTTTTAACTCATAAATTACCAGGCAATCATATATTTGAAACATTAGTTAAAGGGACACTGAACCCAATTTTTTTTCTTTTGTGATTCAGATAGAGCATACAATTTTAAGCAACGTTCTTATTTGCTCCTATTATAAATTGTTCTTCATTCTCTTGCTATCTTAATTTAAAAAAATAAGGCATCTAAGCAAAAGAGCCAGTCAATTTTTGGTACAGGATCCTGGACAACACTTGTTTATTGGTGGATGAATTTATCCACCAATCAGCAAGAACAACCCAGGTTGTTCACAAAAAATGGGCTGGCATCTAAACTTACATTCTTGCTTTTCAAATGTTATTTTGCACAATCATACCTTTGGTATACACATATTATTTGCCTCTTAGGAGAAACATAAATCAAATAAGAACTAAGTTTAACTTAGTTTAATGGCATATTATTCTTCCATGATGGTAAGGTCATTTTAGTACAAATTCATAATGCATGGAACACATGAATATCAAGCAAAGAACAATGTCTCTTTTTTTTTTTTTTTTTAATAAATTTTTTATTGAGGTTATAAGGAATGATACATATAATAGTCATCCAATGACAATAAAAAAAAAAACAAGACAGTGAGATAGAAAACATATACCCACACAAATAGATAAGAAATAGGCAAATAGAAACTCTGGGCATGAATTCTGAGGATCAAGAGAAGCAGAAGAGTACAATAACTATGAAATATGTCATTATATTTAGCGTTCACATTACTAGTCTAGTTGTAACAGGAGTTTACAGTAGACAATTAGTACATAAGACTGATATTGTATAATAAGCTTTGCCAGGATATCATGGATGAATAATGAGACCTCATTTTTATGTTATTTGTGTAGAGAATATGACCTCCACCTTGTCAGGACAAACCATAATAGAATTATGTAATCTAATAGAGTTGAGGCAAGTGTGGATTAGAATTGATTGGCCTCTTTTGGACCAAGTTAGCGAGAAGGGGAGAAAGGGAGTACAGCGGGCAAGAGCCGCTCTCGTTGAAATTGGGAGGGGGGAGAGGAGGGACGTGTCCAAGGGGTTTCGCTGTAGGTAGAGTCATAGTTATAGGGCTCACTACCTTGCTATGGGGCCTTATTTTTTTTAATTGTGATATAACCACTGTAACGTTGTTGAGGGGGGGCCCTACTGAGTTTATGCAACTAAATGAACATTGAACCCCGGTAGTCAGATTAAATAAACTGTTCTGATGTGAGGGTTAGATTAACTCTCAAATGACTACTATTAGCTCGAAATAATCTTAATTGGTTGGAGTAATAACTTACTAGGTAGCTTTTAGTGTTCCCTAAAGGCAGTATACAACTTCAACTTGGATTTCATATATCTTGATGGGAGACTTATGGAATATGTAGTTAAGATAGTGAGCCGTATCATACACAAGGGCTCTAAGGGGGTATCTGTCTACCTTGTCTAGGAGTGAATATGCCAGAGCTAGAACAACAGTTAGCAAATATAGTTATCTTTAAGGCTCACATGTAGTAGAGAGCTGGCATATAGGAAAAGAACAAATGAATTTATGCAGAAATCTTTGGTTCTGGAATAACATGGCAATAAATATCCAGTGATCCAAAAAAAAAAAAAATAGTCTATGGATTTGTTCTTAAGGAACCCTTATGCTGTGATTGTGAGTTAGAGGGTGATATAGTTATTCCCACCGTCTCGGCCGCTGACAGAGGGGACAGTTAAAAGTTATATAAGAGTTGGTAAGTGTTTAAATATCAAGGGACATTACTTTAGTGCTACTCCTATGAATATAGTGTGACATGGTAGGCGGGTCAGTATGAAATATGTTAATATACATTACTCTCAAGTGAGGTAAACATCAGAAAAACTATATGGGTTATAACCTAGTGGTTGGAGTAAATGACTTATGACAGCGAAACAAAGCATAGAAACAATCAGTATTAAAATGTGATAAGCAGGATACTCCGTTTAGACAATAGAAACATTGATTACTCACTCCTATTTCACCCTTCAGAGCATGGGGAGAGCTGAGGGAACCGCGTATATCAAGGCACAAGTGCAAATAATGGGGAGTTATCGTCTGTCTAGGTATAGTAGTGGGTAACCCCTGGGTAAGTAGAGTGGAGTAAGATGGGCTATATGGTGATATGTGGCTAGAACTAACCATCTGTATGACGTAGATTGGTAAAAGCCCTTAACAAAATATAGGAAATTAGCAGTGCAGTTCACAGAGTCTAAATGCTATCTAATCTTAAATAGAGCATTACTGTTAGAGAGTGTGAGAATGTAATGGCAGCAGTGGGAAAACATAGATCCAATGTACCTGGTAAATTAGTATTAGACTAATAGTCAAGATGCCGACTATGCTAAGCCCTTGTGAGTAACTTGTGAGCTTATCTCAAATGGACATAGGGGATGTACTCTGAAATCTTGGCTGCAGCCCAGAGGTACACTACTCTGAGGGGATAATTTATGTTAGTTACAACCTATCACTAAACAAATAATAAGAGACAATGCCAGTAAAATTCAACACTACCAACAGACCTGACTAACAATGAGGCTTACCCCTATGAACTAATATGAAAACGGTCTATACTCAAAAAATTATTTAGTATATAACGGAAGACTCCAAGCCCACAGCTAACAGGCACACATTTCTAAGGTACATACATCAATATCATTAGCACTGAGGTACGCAATCCTTCATAGCTCTGTGGTGAGTATATTTCCATGTTCAGTCATTTCTTTACTTTCAATAAACGTGAGGAAAAACCAATGTCCAAAAAAAAAAGAGAACATGTTTCACATATAAACCAACAACAATAGTAGGCTACAGTTTAAGAGATATCTGATGTCCTTGTGGAGTAAACTCAAGCACACTGCTGTCAAAATAATCAACACAGATGGAATAATCAGATCAGCATTTTACCACATACAATGAGCATCCATGTTAGATAATCCGCTGTAGTAATGCGGTATCCAGAGTACCGGTAAGGTATAAGTAAACAGAATAAAGCAAGATACAACATCTTTGTTCCATCTGCACACCGCACTATGCGGGTCCATGAGAAAACATTAAACAGTGTGAATTGGGATTTGTGTTAATGTTCAGAATCAAATTACCCCACTCCAGTCCTGAGGGTAGCATGGCTGTCCTGGGAATATCTTAAGCAGTTTGGGTATGATAACTGTAGCTTTCGACCCCACAGTAACTGCTTGTACAATATAAGCATGGGCCCCTGTCGATGTTCATACTTAGCTCCAGCGGTCTTGTAACTTCCCATTCTGTAATACAGACTCTGCTGCTGATGTCGTGTCAGCATCCCCGCCGCTGGCGAGAGGCCAAAAGGAGAAGACCGTAGTGTAGCATTGTCGAGGCACCGATGGTCAGTGAGGAAGGACAACCTCGCTATTTTAGAGTAGTGCTGTCCTGTGGCATAAGTCGGATCTCCCGGCGAGACTGTGTATCTGTGATCCGCCTCTGGTAAGTGTAGCGTGGGCTGTCCCATATTGCCGATTGCTTTCCGCTGCATCGGCTTGCAAGATTTCCTTTGTGCGTTAGACAGAAGCACTTCAGAGCTCAAGACTATAAGTTGAGGCGACCGGTCCGCTCCTGCGTCATCCTGCTCACCTCCAACTATGGTTGACCCCGGGTCCAGCGGCTGGTATACGGACCTACAAAGGCCCTTCAGGTCATCAAATTGACTGTCCATTTTGCGCTCAAGGGCCTCAAGCTGGGACTTTAGGAGCATGTGGAGGGTCTGCATGAATGTGGAGTGGGTAAGTTTAGCCATCCTGGAGAAACTGCAGTACATCCGTTGTTGGTAGTGGGGGTCAAGGTTCCTCAGCACGCCGCCGCACTAGGCCGCAGCTCATCCAAAGTTGAATAATCTGGAGTATATTTAATGAACGATATGACCGGCTAGTCTTCCATACATATTAGGAGACCTGAGAGAAAAATTTAAGTATGTGATGTTCAGCCGCAAGTGAATAATAGCAAATAAGGATGATGGAAGCAGGAGCTTCTAAAAATGCGACTGAACACCATCTTAGCTTGGACACGCCAAACAATGTCTCTTTAATAACAATGACTGCAAGTCAATTGCACTTGGTCCGAGAGGGCAAGAGCTGCATTAAAAAATCAAAAAGAAAAAAAATGTCACTCGTGAAATAAAAAAAATGTGGTGGTGTGCACATATTTATTTTCTACAAATATCACATAGTGAATGTAGACAAAATTTACAGGGGCTCCAGCACCACTAGTGAGCAAATGTGGACACCCCCATTAAATAATACCTTTCAATTTAACCAAGATTAATTTTGTAAAATGCCCACAATTCATAAATGTGTTACCAGCACCACTTTATATCAAATTGTACAAAGGATAAATATTTAATAAACATAAGGCTTAAGTTGCATGTGACCATTAAATTGACAAAACATATGTCAATTTTCTTTACAGGATTAGCCACCCGTCCCCATAGCCTACATTTAAGAAAAAATACTCCATGGGAGCAAGTGTTTGCGGTAGAGTACAACATAACACAGCCCATAAGCAATACATAGAGGTAGTTTTTTGAGCAATTATCACAGTACACAATTGTATCCCACACATGATATAACACAGTCCATAAACTATACCTGGAGTTTGCAATACAAGCAGTTTAAGGCACAGTCCATGATTGTAGCACATGTATGCCATTAAACAGTCCTTGCTCCATACAAGGTGGTTGTTTTGTGAGCAATAATTAACACAGTACATGATTGTAGCACATGTATGCCATTAAACAGTCCTTGCTCCATACAAGGTGGTTGTTTTGTGAGCAATAATTAACACAGTACATGATTGTAGCACATGTATGCCATTAAACAGTCCTTGCTCCATACAAGGAGGTTGCTTTGTGAACAATAATTAACACAGTACATGATTGTAGCACACATATGCCATTAAACAGTTCTTGCTCCATACAAGGAGGTTGTTTTGTGAGCAATAATTAACACAGTACATGATTGTAGCACACATATGCCATTAAACAGTTCTTGCTCCATACAAGGAGGTTGTTTTGTGAGCAATAATTAACACAGTCCATGATTGTAGCACACGTATGCCATTAAACAGTCCTTGCTCCATACAAGGAGGTTATTTTGTGAGCAATAATTAACACAGTACATGATTGTAGCACAAGTATGCCATTAAACAGTCTTTGCTCCATACAAGGAGGTTGCTTTGTGAACAATAATTAACACAGGCCATGATTGTAGCACATGTATGCCATTAAACAGTTCTTGCTCCATACAAGGAGGTTGCTTTGTGAAAAATTAAAGACACAGTCCATGATTGAATCCCAAGTATGATATAACACAGCCCAGAAGCCATATGAGAATGTTGATCTTTGAGCAATCAAAGACATTCCATGATGAGTATTTGCATTGATTTTACAATGTTACACTTTATAAAAAAATCTGAGAATACAACACTACATTTTCTTGTGCCATTACATTGAAGAAAATAATTGATATGATGGAATAGTTATGCAATAGCTGAGACTTTCATAGATATCATGACATATAAATGTCTGCAACACAAGGGGAAGGAGCAGACAGAGAACAGATGAGGGCCTTCATGTATGGTTTTACATTGTAAACCTAAGAAAGTTTCCAGGTGCAGAGGCAGATGGTGAGAGAGAAGCAATGTATTGGTACCCAATATACATTGGATAAAGTTACCATACTAGCATACTATACCATCAATACCTTATTTAAATAAATTGTTGTTCTCTATATTAGTTGTGTATCTAAAATATGTTTGCATAGATTTAAATAATAAATCCAGTTATATCATTGGTGCATGGGTGATGGGTAAAACCCCCCCAAAAAAAATGTACCTCCGAATTTAGGAGAAGGAGGAGGGTGAGGCTGGCTCCAGAGGCAAAAAAATGTCAGGAAGCCCATGAGGGCAAGGCCACAGCAACTAGCTTAGGAGGGGAATGCATCACGCAGGGTACCACCTGTGTGCTCTGTAATTCTGGAGCCCTTCGGTTGTTGCAGGCACACCACCAGTTGCTACATCAGGCTGTTGTGTTGGATTATTTATTGGAGCAGTTCTTTCATCTCTCTCACCATCTGCCTCTGCACCTAAAGACTTTCTTGGGTGTACAATTCAAAAGCAGGCATAAAGGCCCTCAGCACAGGTGGGGCATAAAGCATCAGTGTTGCTGGGGGTAGAGGTGATGGGAAATGCTGGGGAGGCCCGAGAGGCAAACTTCTCCTAGAGTGAGCAGGGCATAGTTTGCTCCTGGAGTCAGAGGGGGCACATAACTTAAAGGCTGGGGGAAGGGTGTTTGATCTTGCATCCCATAAACTGGATCCCCATCTTCCTACAGGAGCCACAAGAAGAACCCTCCATGGGTGAGAAAATCCTCTTCAGGCAGAGGTTCCTCCTCATGAAGTGCCTCTTCACCCTGCTCTGGTGATGCTGCATGAAATAGAGAAATACAATTTAAACTGAAGTTCAGATAATTCATAATAGTTCACTTTTAAGCAAATGAACACATAATAAGTGCACTTATTAAAGGAAGAAAACTGTTTCCCATACCAAAAAAAATATAAATGACACTGCCCAATGTCTATTTATTTATGTCATTGATTTGTGACTTGATTTGTGACATGCAAAACATTGTTGCAAAACTGCTACCATATAGTACTGCAGTCATGTGCACAATCCTGGACTTACCTTACTGCTTTTCAACAAAGGATAAAATAAAAATAAAGCAAATTTGTTAATTGAAGCAAATTTGAAAATTGTTTAAAATTGTATGTTCTATCTGAATCATGAAAGAAAAAAATTGGATTTTATGTTCCTTTAAAGAAAACATGATTGAGCATATAAATGAAAAAATGCTTCAATTTGAATCTCTGTGCTGTAATAAAACAATGGGGTTAAGATCATAGTAGAAGCACCCCTCGGTACCCACATTAAAATGCTAGTCCTAAGTGAAATCTGCTGCAGAATCAATCAGCAGCACTAGTTGAACAGTTGAATTATGGACTGACTATGGCTTCTGATTGGAAAGATATTGCTGCAACGTGAGTCTAAATGGATACAGTACATACCCTACAGACTCTAGTACCTAGGGGACTGCATACGTTTTGTGATTTGCAATGTTTCGTGTAAATATATTTTTTGTTAATGTTTCTTTAATGCTTTAATTCATTGTGTATCTTGTTGATTTGTATAGTTGTGCAAAATAATGATGATACTTGAGTTGCATGCTGATCTAATTATAATGAAATTGCATATAACTAGATATGTGCATGATCGAAAAATTTGTTTTGGTCCGGTTCGATTCGGATTTTTTCGAATTTCATTTCGGATCGATTCGAATTCGGAAAAATTCAATTGAATTCGTTTCGGATTCATTCGGATTTGAAAAAATTCGGCTGGATTCGGTTTGGTTCGGAAATTCGGAATTTCGGTATGTGTTAGGTGGGATATGCTGTGTATTAGACTAGTATTATGTACTGTATATTAGGTGTAACCCATAGCAGAGTGATATAACCTAATATACTGTACAATACTAGTGTAATTCATGGCCATCCAAATTTACCGAATAAATCCGAACTAATTCGGATTTATTCAGTAAATTCGGCAGTATATTAATTCGGAAATTCGAATCGATCCGAATCTCTGAATTTTCCACATTTTCCGAATTTCCGAATCGATCCGAAATGATTCGCACATGTCTACATATAACACTATGTACAATGAGTATCATATAGTGAATACTGAGCACTATAATATTACATCAGTATGTTACATTGAGACACAGTGGGGTATAATAGTTGTACTAGCATTAGTTATGGATATCTACATATAGTATGAAATACAGATGTTTAAACGGATGAGGTCTAGCCCATATAGGTTCTAATGTAACATGTTGCGCTTACTTCTGTAAATATGGAGGTTTGTGCACAAGTATGTCTATTATACATGACCTGCTCTGTATATGGAGCAAGAGTCCTTGATTCAGCATAAGGAGAGTATTGTACAATGTGGGTATATAAGACAGAGTCGGTGATTATGTTGACTCTATGAAGTATGAGATATAGATTATTGTGTGGTACACAATGTAATATAAATACAGAACCCAGTACAGCTCTAATGTACAGGTTGTCTAGATTATAATTAGATCACATAGGCTGCATATAGTGAAAACGCAAATGCCTGCTACACAGAAGCCGCTATAATAATACCTGCTGATTCCGTTTTTATTTGTGCTTTTGATTTTTAAATTAGGTCTGTCTGATAACTCCATAGAAGACTGGCGCGCATGCACAGTTGTGAGCCACAGACGCTGATGGTTGTCACGGACGGATCAGAATGTCACTGTTGGTGTGTTACTTAAAGGGACAGTTTACTCAAAAAATGTCTCCCCTTTAATTTGTTCTCAATGATCCACTTTACCTGCTGGAGTGTATTCAATTGTTTACAAGTATTTCCATTAACCTTATATTGGCATTTGAAATAGTTTATTTAGCCTGTGGTATCCCCACTCATCCTGAAAGTGTTTGGCCACGAGGCCAAGCTGTGTTAACACAGCCAGTAGAATAAATTACACTCCCAGTGGATTATAGAAGAGATAAAGTAATAAAATGTTAATTTTCCATTGTTCTCTCCAAGTATTGTTGATTGGTTTATGGACAGATATAAGATAAAGAAGCAGGTATATGTACACAATGTGATAAAGTAATGAGATCTGAGTATACCTACAAGCTCAGCCCATTTTATTAGGTTGTGGCTTCAAAATACAAAATCAGCTAATTCATATACACAAATAAGCCTTAAAAAAGCAAATCTCATACATTTTATACTCTGCAGCTGGTAAAAAAGTAATTGGAAACACATTAAGGGAAAAACTATTTTATAATATATTGTCCCTTTAAGGGTGTAAGTCACACTGTTAAAATTGTTGGTATTTACTTGGTCTGAGGAAGGGGAACCCCCCCCAAACGTCATGCTCAATAAATGTTTAAAAGTCCGGAGAGTGCCTGTTTGGATTCTTTGTGCATTATGTGTTTCTAGTGCACCCCGGCAGTTGGTGAGAAGTTTCTGGTAACAGATGTGCTGAGTCCAGTAGAAGTATATATATATATATATATATATCAAGAAAGAAATGCTCTAACAACCAATATCTAAATATCTAACAAACCCACTAATCTTTCACCAAATTTCAATATACCTGTGCCTAGTGAGCTAAGCCAATCACAGGTGAAAAGATTTGCACATTAAAGGGCCATAATACCCAAATGTTTAAACACTGGAAAGTGATGCAGCATAGCTGTAAAAAGCTGTCTAGAAAATATCTCCTGAACATCTCTATGTAAAAAAGAAAGATATTTTACCTCAAAAATTCCTCAGCAGCCACAACCCATTGTAAAGGATTTCTAAGCAGCATTTTAGTATGTTTGTCCCGGGACATCTTAGGGAATGAGCATTGTGCACTCTCATATTATTTCACCAATCAGGTAAAGGAAGTTTACTATGAAATCTCATGAGAGTTAAGTCAAATCTCATGAGATCACAGTAAGAGTTCATGACCTCAGCACTGCTGATGCTGATTGGCTGCTGTTCATTTCTTCATTTTTTTTATTTTTACCTGCAGCTGGGAGCAGCTGAGTATAACTTTTTACACAGAACTTACTCTGCTGAGCTGAGGAGATTGTGAGGTAAAATATCTTCCTTTTTTACATAGAGATGCTCAGGTGATATTTTCCTGTCAGCTTTTTACAGTTATACTGCATCAGTTTCAAGTGATTTAGCATATGAGTATTATGTCCCTTTAAAGAAGCTTTTATAGCATTTAAAGAGGAAGGGGCTAGGTAGTTAGCGCTCACAGAAATTCCATCCCCCTGTACTGCAGAGGGAATTATTTTAGCGCGCTCCTTACAATATACTCCCGCCATTTTTCCCTATGTATATGCATTGTATCAATACAGTAATAACTCCTGTTGGCTTAGAACGCGTAAAGAAATATTTCACTTATTTCGGCTTAGAGCGCATCAAGGACAATGGAACTTGCATGTGCGCTATTTCCTGTTGCCTAGTAACACAAACATTGCTATTGAATTACTAAACTGAACATTTTATGAAACCAATAGTAATAGATATTTTATTAATAGTGTGAAGAAATGTGTTTAAAGGGACATGAAACCAAGAATTTTTCTGTCATGATTCAGATAGAGAATACAATTTTAAAAAAGTTTCCATTTTACTTCTATTATGCAATTTGCTTCAGTCTCATGTTATTCTTTGCTGAAGAGATCTCTAGATAGGTAGATTGCACATGTGTGGAGCAATACATGACAGGAGAAAGTGCTGCCATCTAATGCTCTCGCTAATGTATAACATTGTTGCAAAATTGCTGCCATATAGTGCTGAATATACGTGCATACTTCTGAGCCTTAATCCTTGCTTTTAAACAAAGGATAACATGAAGAAAAAAATATATAAGTAAATAGTAAACCTCTTGAAAATCTGAATCATTAAAAGACCAGTAAACACAGTAGATTTGCATAATCAAAAAATGCAAGATAACAAGACAATACAATAGAATTTACACTCCCCCTGTACCATGTGATTGCAATCAGCCAATCACAAATGCATATATACGTATAGTCTGAATTCTTGCACATGCTCAGTAGGAGCTGGTGACTCAAAAAAAGTGTAAATATAAAAAACTGTGCACATTTGTTTTAATGAAAGTAAATTGGAAAGTTGTTTAAAATTACATGCTGTATCTGAATCATGAAAATTTAATTTGACCTGATTGTCCCTTTAAACAAAAAAAATGGGTTTTATGTGTCTTTAAACTTTTTCACTTGATGCTTGTATTGTGTTGTTTGGAGAGTTTCTAAAGTTAATTTTTTATTTTTTTTTAAGAGGGTGTTTTCTTTTCTTAGGGATCTGTACTGGGATGGTGTTTAACAGCACTTGCTCAACACCTTCTTACGGTGACCTTTTCTTTTATAATTTAGTTCACTCTACATATTGCTCTGCTGCTGAAAGCTGTCACCTTTCATCCCCTCCTTTCACAGCTACTGAACTTACTCTCAGCTGCTATAGATGCAATTACTGGTAAGCTCAACACTGCTACAACTTACTGATTCTAATTAACATTCTGTTAATTATCTGTTTAGCTGACAATGCAAGGCCTGCATTTCCTTTGTACAACCTTATATATTTCTATTTTGAAAGAGATGTGCATAGCCTATTTAGTAGTTACTACTGACATTGATCTAATGTTACAGTACCTGTAATATGATGCATGACAATCTGGGGCACGATCCGATATACGGCGCAGGTTTTGGCGCAAGCGTGGAAACCTGCGTCGCCCTTAATTTCACCTCGCACATTGGGGTATTACATATAGGGCGCCGGCATTTCCTAAGTGCACTTTAGAAGCTGCAGGCACTTTAGAAGCTGCCGGCGCCTAAGAAAACTAACTAAACTTTAAATGTCCCGAAACTGTCTAACACGCCTCCCAAAAATAAGCCCCACACGTATACCCCTATATCCGCAATCCCCCCTCTCACTCCTAATAATAAATGTATTAACCCCTAAACTGCCATAGCCCAAAACGCAATACACCTATTAAAGTATTAACCCCTAAACTGCCATAGCCCACAACGCAATACACCAGCGAGGAGTGGCTCCATCTTGAAGACATCCGACGGGGAGCATCCTTCCTGCACGATGACTACCCGACGAATGGCTGGTCCTTTAAATGACGTCATCCAAGATGGCGTCCCTCGAATTCCGATTGGCTGATAGGATTCTATCAGCCAATCGGAATTAAGGTAGGAAAAATTCGATTGGTTGATTGGATCAGCCAATAGAATGCAAGGTCAATCCGATTGGCTGATTAAATCAACCAATCGGATTTTTCCTACCTTAATTCCGATTGGCTGATAGAATCCTATCAGCCAATTGGAATTTGAGGGACGCCATCTTGGATGATGTCATTTAAAAGACCAGCCATTCGTCGGGTAGTCGTCATGCAGGAAGGATGCTCCGCGTCGGATGTCTTCAAGATGGAGCCGCTCCTCGTCGGAAGGATGAAGATAGAAGATGCCGCATGGATGAAGATTTCTGCCGGATAGAGGACCTCTTCTGCCCCGATTGGATGAAGACTTCTGCCCGGCTGGAGGACCACTTGTGCCCGGATCGGATGAAGACTTCGGCCCGGCTGGGTGAAGACGGCTCAAGGTAGGGTGATCTTCAATGGGGTAGTGTTAGTTTTTTTTAAGGGGGGATAGGGTGGGTTTTAGAGCAGGGGTGTGTGGGTCGTGGGTTGTAATGTTGGGGGGGATTGTTCTTTTTTTACAGGTAAAAGAGCTGATTACTTTGGGGCAATGCCCCGCAAAAATTCCCTTTTAAGGGCTATTTGTAATTTAGTATAGGGTAGGGCATTTTATTATTTTGGGTGGCTTTTTTATTTTATTAGGGGGCTTAGATTAGTGTAATTAGTTTAAACTTCTTGTATTTTTTTTTTATTTTTTGTAATTTAGTGTTTGTTTGTTTGTTTGTTTTTTGTACTATAGTTTATTTAATTTAATTGTATTTTATTTTAGCTAATTGTAGTTAATTAATTTAATTTATTTATTGATAGTGTAGTGTTAGGTGTATTTGTAACTTATGTTAGGATTTATTTTACAGGTAATTTTGTAATTATTTTAACTAGGTAGCTATTAAATAGTTATTAACTATTTAATAGCTATTGTACCTAGTTAAGATAAATACAAAGTTGCCTGTAAAATAAAAATAAATCCTAAAATAGCTACAATGTAATTATTAATTATATTGTAGCTATCTTAGGGTTTATTTTATAGGTAAGTATTTAGTTTTAAATAGGAATAATTTAGTTAATAATATTTATATTATTTAGATTTATTTAAATAATAATTAAGTTAGGGGGGTTTTAGGGTTAGACTTTAGGGGTTAATAAATTTAATATAGTGGCGGTGACGTTGGAGGCAGGAGATTAGGGGTTAATAAATTTAATGTAGGTGGCGGCGTGGTCCGGAAGTGGCGGTTTAGGGGTTAAACACTTTATTCAGGTGCGGCGGGGTCCGGGAGCGGTGGTTTAGGGGTTAATACATATAATGTAGGTGGCGGTGGGCTCCGGGAGCGGCAGTTTAGGGGTTAATACACTTTATTAGTTATTGCGGTTGACAGGTAGATAGACATTGCGCATGCGTTAGGTGTTAGGTTTTTTTTGGAAAGCATTTTAGGGAGTTACTTGGCTCCAATACTCAGTGCAAGGCTTGTACGGCTGCATTTTACGGCGAGGTGAAAATGGAGTAAGATTTCCCCATTTTCGCCACGTAAGTCCTTGCGCTGGATATTGGATACCAAATTGCGCGTCTTTTATATGTTAGTCTATTGGTAAAAAAACTACGTCCGACGGGTGAACTCTACGTGCCGCATTTATATGCGGTGCTGTATATAGGATACCAAAAACGCGCCAAAAACGGCGTTGCCGGCTTTTGCTAGCGACGCTGCATATCGGATGGGGCCCCTGATCAGAATAGCAGCAACTTTTCTGGGTTAATGTACCAGCTGTGCAGAAATATTTACAATAAAATATTATGGCAGTCAAACAATATGGCACAGATTACAAGTTGAGATCAATCAATAGCACAGAGATCTCTATCATTACGGTGGCCCTGTGCTAAGAATAGTGTACATTCTGGCATTACAAGTAAATGGTAAAAACATTTACCAGAGAATCTGAACAAGACTGATTTTTTTTAACACACCCTGTGCTTTTAATGGCTAGCATAGGGTGCATTATTATCCATCATATTGCAAGTGGTGAATTATGTTTAAAATATAGTTTTTAAAAAAAAAAAAAAAAAATGTTTTAACTGTGATTTAAAAGTGTATATGTATGTGTGTCTATTTGTATGTGGATAGATATATGTGTATATGTATATGTGTATGTGTTTGTGGGTGTACAAATTATATGTGCATGAATGAATGTTCAAAGTTTTTTAAAAATATATTACAATACTTCAATAAGTAAATAAATAAATAATAATGATAATAATAATAATTGTAAGAGTATTATTTTTATTAGTAGTAGTATGATTATTATTATTATTATTATAAAAATACAGGGGTTAAAATTACATGCTGGTACTGACATGACAGACCTCAATATTATTAACCACCCATTCATAATAATTAAATGCTGATAACTGTAAAAAAAGAATCCCCAGTTCAGAGGCTGTCAATAAAGCTGTTATAAAAAATTGTTGATGAGAACTGTTTTTGGCATTGCTTGAACGCTAGCTAAATTAAAATGGATTTATATATATTCCTCTATGTAAGTACCTTTAATGAAGCGTGCTTTACTGTATTGTTTGTGTGTTTTATTAAACACTGTGGTAATGGTATAAATAAGCGATATAAGAACGATAGCTCAACTTCTTGTTCTTTGGCAAAGCTTTAAGCAAAAGACTATTTTTCAAAGGAGACACAATAAGCAGATTCTTTAATGTATTCAACTTCTGTTCAAGGATGTATGCTTGAGGTGAAAAGTACAGAGGGATTTTGATGGTTGTTAAAGCAAAGGAAAAAAAGAAAGGTCTTGGATCACATTTGTAACATAGCTAGAAAAGTCAATTGTTTGATTGCAGAGTCTTTCCAGCATTTGCTTCAACTTGCTTTATTTAATATTTTAACCTATAGCTGCAGGCAGAACATCTATTGGGATAGTACCACATTTATTTTCTTTTTCAGTGCTGGGCTTGTTGATGTGAGGAGTTTACATAGAAGAATGAACACAAAAAACGTTTTAAAAAATAATTAACATTTAAATTTAAGTTGGAAATATATTAATAACGTAAATATGGCAATATCAAAGTGAAATTAAACTTTAATTATTCAAAACAGAGCATGTAATTTAAAACAACTTTATATCCACTATCATTCTCTTGGTATCCTTTGTTGAAGGAGAAGCAATGCACTACTGGGAGCTAGATGAACACATCTTGTGAGCCATTGACAAGAGGCATATGTGTGCAATGACCAGTCACCAACTAGCTACCAGCAGTGCCTTGCTGCTCCAGAGCCTACATAAGTATGCTTTTTAACAACAATTTCAACAATAGAAATAAACTGGAAAGGTACAAGCGTACACAGTTTATGCTTTATATACATGGTCTTAAAAGGACATTCCAAAGCTTTTTGTATCATCACAAACATTGTAAAGAAGATGAACAATTTTAATATACACCACTAATCAAACATCCTTGTTTTTTTTGTTTAAATAGATTTCTAAACTACCAAGATTTCCCATTTTTTTCTTTTCTGCCCTCTTCTGCTGAGAGTTAGGGAAAACATACAACCTTAGGTATGATTGGGCTAAATGATGGAGATTTTACGTCATAGGGCCAGATTACAAGTGGTTGGTTATTGCTACCGTGAGCTTGCAGTAGCAATTAGCGCTCACAAAATTAACCAGAGGTCAGACCTCTGGTTGATTTTTTAAATGTGCCCCAACTGGCCCCCCAAAAATATATGTAGTTACTTTTTAAAAATCAAAAATGGTGGCATCTTTTTTTAAAAAAAAATCATGTAACTGCACTAGGCAGTTTTTTGGGGTTAATGTTGTTCTCACCAGTCTTACAAAGATTGCCGATGTGGCTTCTGTAGGAAAGAATACTGACCACTGACATACCATATTAATATGCGCCCATACATGTGCTGCAAATAGAGCAGGTCTTTCTGATATCAAATGGGTTTACTTGCAATTAGATTTCCCTGTTGTATTGTATACATACTTCAGGCAGTTTTCTAATTGATAAAAAAAGACATGGAAAAAAACTCAGGTTTGCAAATAATATTTTCTTACAGCACTTCTGATGGATTACACTGGACGTTTTGACAGTAGAGAACAAGCAAAAAGTCAATTTAGTCTACCAATAGCGGGGGGAGTAGCAGGGAGGGGAATAATGTTTCATATTTATTTTTTCACAGGTGTGGGGCAAGAGACAGTGAACTAAGTGGGCGGTGGGACAGAGATTTCTGTGGAACTGGCAGGGCTTGACCTGGAGAGTGATGCACTGTGTTTTGACTACACATACAGTGATCTGGAGCTGGAGGATCCTGGGGAAGGGAGTTCTGCAGGACCGGTGGGCAAACAGCAGGTAGGGGACCTGGCTGCGCTAGAGCAGCTGCTTAGGGCATTGTCGCCAGGACAGAATGGACAAGGGGGTATCAGGATAGGCGGGTCAGGGGTTGGGTCTAGGAAAGGGAGTGTTAGGAGAGAAGAAAGGGGGGGAGGCAGGATAGGGTTCTAACCGGCTTTCCTGCTCTTCTTTTCTTACCTTGATGCACATGTATTTTTAATCATTTGAATAAAGTCTACAGTGTTTTATTTTTGAGATTTCTGTTTTTGGATTTTATTTTTTCTATTTATCTTGGAGGGAGAGGAGCCCTCCTATCTGTTCTCAACAGTTTTTCCCCAGCATTGGGATACAGTCCCTAAAAGAGTGACAAGGGGAGTTTGCACATAGCGGCCAGTGGTGGAGGCGTGGCAGGCGCTAGCTGTATGGATGTGGTATCTGACAACACCCGGAAGACCCGAAGGAACACACGCTGGTAACAGATGCCACAGAGAAGTGGATGCACCAACAGAGGTGATAGTCACGAAGAAGTGAAGCATCGACCAGGGTGAGTCTAAGTTGCAGCGGTTTGTGAATGGGGTGAGGTCTGGCTAAATGTCCCAAAGCCCCTGATGGATGTATAACAGAGGGGCTTCCTTGGAGTGGTGAGTCAGTTTATTCCTTGACGCTGCTACTGTGCCCTTCAACACTGATTACCTGTTAGTGACTGTTATTTACGGGATGTGTTTTGTATCCTGCTGCTCATCTCTGACATATGAATTGTACACACTTTTCTTGAGGGTTCTCACTGTCTCCTCTCCACAGATACGGCCTCAGGGCAGGGATGTCCTGGTGTGCCACAGCCCACGGAGGTCAGGTGCGGAACGGCGGCAGGAGAAATCTCACTCACCCAGGGAGAGGATGAGGCATCGTCAGGAGAAACGTTCCCCTACATGGGGGAGATTGGAGAGGACGGTGGACAGGAGTGGGAGGATGAGAAGATCCAGATCACCATCTCCAAGATGGAGGGTGTACAGGCCCAGAGAGCGGGAGGCCAGGCCACAGCCGGAGGCCAGGGTGGCAATTTATTCGGGGGGATCTAGAACAGTGGAAGCAGCAACGGTGCCCAGAACCACAGGTGAGGGTGCTACCAATGCAGTGAGTGAGGCTGGGAGTGAGCATGGCTTAGGTGTGGCGCAGAGTTCATTGGTGAGTGGTTTAAGGGATCTGCTGGCGCAATTTGAGAAGCAGCTGGAGGGACGGCAAGGGAATATAGTGGCGGCTTGGGGTGCAGGGATAGGAGCGGGGGTTCCTGTGTCAGGAGAGGGTGCTTGGGCTGGAGGAAACGGCCAGATATCAGTGGGATCCACGGGCCAGAGGAAGAAAGGGGCTAGTTCGGGAGAAGTGGTGAAGGTGCCGGAGAGTGCTTTGAGGAGGCCTTGTCTGTGTTCCATTGGACCGTTAGGGATACCACTGACGCAGGAGGTAAAGGAGAAGATATGGAAAAGGGAATTTTTGGAAATATTTTCTCTCTTACCCTTGGAACAGATGATGGAGATCAAAGAAGACACAAAGGACAAGGAGAAGATGAGAGGAAGAAGAGATACCGGAAGTTGCCAAAATGACTTTCTAACTGGTCTAGGGCATTTTGTATACTGGCGCCTGTTATTGGTGAAAAGTTTCCTGATCAGTGTTCAGCACTTTTTTGTTATTACGATGAGATCGCGGGGGGTATCGCACACATGGAGGATTGGCGTGGTGGCGTTACGACGAACAGTTTCATCAGCGCCTGGCTGTAAGACCAGAAATGAGATGGGATGATAGGGATATGGGTATTTGGCTGGAGTTAATGACTCCATTGCATGGATCCTTTCGGGGCTCCAGTGGAGCTGCCAGGGTTTCTGCAGGAGGAAGTTCATCCATTGGTATCTCGGGGGGGGGGGAGTGTGGCAGTGGCTTTCAGAAAAGGTCTCATTTTCCAGTACAATGAAGGCCAGTGTATGTTTGGGAGTGGATGTAAGTACAAGCATGCCTGCTCCGGTTGTGAAGGTTCCCACCCATGGGTCAGATGTTTTAAGAAAGGTGGGGGAAGTGGAAAGCCAAGGGAGGTTACTCCTAAGGGCCAGGACCCCAGTGAGGGTAAAAAAGATGGTGCCTTGGTTAGAATGGTTTGCTAAGATTAGAGGGAAAGCTAAGGATGCAGAGCTTTTGCTAATGGGGTTTTGGATTCCATTTGTAACGTGGCAGCGCTGGGCTTTCTTTTCAAACTTTTGGGTTGGGAGTACTTAACAAAGTTGTTTGTGATTCGGCTAGCTTTACGGGGAGTATGCAAGGGACAAGTGTATAAGGATAAGAGGTGGCCGGTGGTGTTTGATATATTGAGGAAGTTAGTGGGTGCATTGGTGAAGGTGTGTTCCTCAGAGTTTGAAGTTCTCTTGTTTCTGGACGCTTTTGTGTTGGCATTTTTTGGTGCATTTCGCATTTCAGAAATGGTGGGGGCTAATAAAAAGATGTTGGGGGCCTTCAGGCCAGAGATGTTTCCATTAGCAAAGGGGTGTTGTGGATTTGGCTGAGGAAATCAAAAACAGACCAGGGAGATGTGGGGCGGTGGATTCAGATTAAGGAGACGGGTGAGTGCGGTTGCCCGGTGGCAAATATGGCAGCCTTCTTGGAAGTCCGGCCAGCCGGGTTTTATCCATTGTTTATTCATATGGACGGGTCGAGTCTATCGCATTTTCAGTTTCTGGCGGTATTTAAGTGGATGTTGAAGAGCTTAGGATATTCAGCAAAAGAATTGGCACGCATTCTATTCGGATTGGGGCTGCTACAGAGGCGAACAGCCTGGGTTTGGGGGAGAGTAAGATTAGAAAGATTGGTGGTTGGAAGTCTGGTTGTTTTAAGTTATATGTTAGACCAGAATTGAGAGTTTAGATTTTTTCTTTAGCTTCACAGGTCCTGTGCACTGTTGGATTGTGGGACATTCCTATATTTATTGGGCCCGTAAGGCAGCGGCAGTCAAGGATCATGGCATGCAGTTAAAGTTTAATGAGGAGACAGTGTTGTTAAGATGGTTCGGGATTCGGGGGCTGAGGTGAGACCAGTTGATTAGGAAGATTGTGGATTATGCAAGACTGTTTCGGCCTCCAGCTATACATGCGGGAGGTAATGATTTGGGTTTTCAGTCACTAAAGGAGTTGTTGGGTAGGATCAAGAGGGATTTGGGAAGGTTAAGGGAGTTGTTTCCTGATTTGGTGATAGTGTGGTAGGACATTGAACCTCGGTCAGTGTGGAGGGCGGCATGGAACTTCAAGAAGCTGGAGGCCTCTAGGAAAAAGATTAATAGGTCAGTTAGTAGTTTTGCATCCAAGATTGGGGGGTTTTGCATTCGCCATGTGGAGTTTGAGGGAGAGACAGGTCATTGCTTTTTTTTTTCACCTTTTTAATTTTAACATCAAGGAAAGGGTGTTAAAGGCCTTAGCCTGTCTGGGGTATGCCCGTCCATGACAGCCTGTGGCGGGGGTGATGGTTTTAGATGTTAAGTAACTTGGTACCTCCCTAAAGAGGCGGGAGAGTTTGGGGGGGGTGTGCATGGTGGTAAGCTGGGAGAAGGTACTTCTCTGTGGACTAGCACCTTATGGTCTCAGGTTAATATGTTTGCAGGTTATTGAAACTTGTTGAATTTAAAAGATTTATATTTATTAAATATTATAATAAATGCGGACTGCGGCCTTTACACCCATCCATGTGTCTGAGGTGTATTTATCATGCGGAATGTATGCCTATATGGGGTCAATGCTCCCTAGAGGAGAGCATAGATGGAGGGGAATTTGACCCCTATTCCATGGCAATGGAGCAGGCTAGAGGAGGTGAGGCAGAGCCTGTTGGTGAGGTATTTAGTGGGGCAACAGAAGCCGTTCAGCCTCTTTAGCCTCTTCAATCGCAAGGAGAAGTTCCCTCCCCATTTCTATTAGGTTATGTCGCAGCAGGGCGGGGGTGCTGGTTTTAGATCCTTTAACATCAAGGAAAGGGTGTTAAAGGCCTTAGCCTGTGTGGGGTATGCCTGTCCATGACAGCCTGTGGCGGGGGTGATGGTTTTAGATCTGATGTTAAGTAAATTGGTACCTCCCTAAAGAGGCGGGAGAGTTTGTTGGGGTGTTCCTGGTGGTAAGCCGGAAGAAGGTATATCTCTGTGGACTAGCACCTTATGTTCTCAGGTTAATATGTTTGCTGGTTATTGAAACTTGTTGAATTTAAAAGATTTATATTTATTAAATATTTTAATAAATGCAGGCTGCGGCCTTTACACCTATCCATGTGTCTGAGGTTTATTTATCTTGCGGAATGTATGCCTATATGGGGTCAATAAACCTCAGAATAGAGTGACAATTGGAGTAAAAGTAGAATGGGTAAATAAAAATAGGTTCTCAGATTCCTTACCATCCTACACACCTGCTCCTTAAATATGATTAAAGTTATCCTTGTAGACTCAATTCAGAGATCTGTTCACAAAGACCTTGTGAAATTCCTTTAACATGAACAAGAGCAGTATTTCTTAGAAGTACAACTTAAACAGAAGGAAGATATCTACTTTGAAAATTATGCTTTGGTGAAGAGAGGGAGCTTCAGAGAGACACAACAGTGTGGAATGGGCATTAGAACTACAGTGACCATGGTCTTGTCTGTTTCTTTTTCCTAACTTGTGTGTACTCATATACACATATTGCTAAATCATCTTATCTGACTTCCAGGTCGGCCTTCAGCTTGATGTTGTCATCATGAAGTATTGCCTCTAGGACATAAGTAAGGCCTAAAACTAATGGAAGATTCCAAGACTAAGCGAACAAAGAAGTGTCAAAACGCTATTGCACACTGGACCTATCTGTTGCCCAAGGATTTGTCATTTACTGATGACCACCATAGTGCAGAAACAGGAGGAGCAGCATTGGGCAACAGCTTTCCTGAAGTAGGCTTCACTTTAGTTTTTAGTATACCAAACACATAAATACACCTTCACGGAAGGTGAACAAAGACCTGCAAACATTTTCAATTCCTGTTAAAGACCCTACAGCTAAACTATACATATTATCTACATATTTAAACTGTGATGCACTGCAAGAAAAAAAAAATATTCTGAACAATAAAGGTCAAATTAAAACGTTTTTTTCCCTCAACAAAGTCAGGAAACTTATCAGTTCCAGCAATGCCCCCACTGCAAAATAAATGGGCAGCCAGTGTGATACACTCAGTACAAGAAAAAAATATTCTGTACACAAAGGGTTAATCAATTTCTTTACCCTCAACAAAGGCAGGACACCTACATACCAGTCCCAGCTATGACCCCACTTCAATATAAATTTAAGTTACAACTCCTAAAAATCCCTGTTCCCCAGAATGAAAAAAATCCGCTTCTGCACACTAAGGGCTAGATTACGAGTGGCGCGTAACTGTTGTGCGCGAGTGATATTGGGTTCTGGCAGCTCTTTTCATGCGTCGGAAGTTGCACGCTATTACGAGTTGAAATTAAATGTGAACTCGTGAGTGAAATTGTAATTTACACTAATCGGGTTAGCACAACTTCAGAGCTCTGATGAGCTGTTACGCTTGAATAAAAAGTGGAAGAAAAACAAATCAAAAAATACATTTAAAAGTACAGTTACAATCATAATAACATTGATAAGAATAATTTTAGAAAGTATTGCATAAAAAAAAGTTATAAGGATTCAAAGATTTGAGGTTTCAGGGGTTAGAAAAAAAGGACAATAAAGCGCTTTAACATAGTGATACATACATAAACATTTCTAAATATATATAAGTATGTACTTGTAATGGCTGGTTATTTATAGTGCGCCCGGAAACGGGCAAATTTGTCCGTTTGTGAGTGCGTGATAAATTAGCGCTCCACTTGTAATCTAGTCCCAAATCTTTTCTTTATTTTCTGGTGTATATTGCTGTCTTAGGGGTCAGGAACAAGCAATAAATAATAATATAACTTTCCTATTCCTTCCCTCTGATCCCTAGTACATGATCCTCCCACTCCTCAGCAGTTGAAGGGACATTCCAGTCAAAGTTCAAATGCACATAGATTTATTAGATCTTTGAATAGAAACATATTTGCAATATACGTGTACTTCTAGCAAAAGTTATCACTGTTTTAGTGTTAACATTTTTCTCTGCACGGCATGTGAACCATAACTAGATATTCTCAGTACACCTTAAATACTGCAGCTGCTCAGAGCACCAGTGGGGATTTTATCATGTCAGCAGTTAACAAACGGAGTCATTACCAGATGGTACAAGCACCTTAGGCTGTGTTTAAAATGCTGGTGCATTGTGCATATTTAAATACACTTTTGAAACAGCAATAGCTTCTATTAAAAGCATTTTTGCTAATACGTGTATATTACAAAAAATGCTTGCATTCAAAACTGAAATGTATCACTGTGGATTCCAATTTTGACTGGAATGTCCCTTTAACACCCACTGCTGTTGAGAAAGCAATGTTAGAAATGGTGGCAGATCAGCTTGAATTAAACTGTGAGCTTTAATTTGTGCATGATTGTCTTTTGTTAGTGTGCTTGTCTTTATGGCAAAGTATACTATCAGCTCCTGTCGCAAACAATTTTTTTGGAAGCAGGATATACAGTATCACAACTTAGATTTCAAATAATAGATCTTATTGCAAGACTAAGAAGAGGAGGCACTAGGGTTAAATTACTTAAGGACAGAGAAACTTTTTGGATATATAAATTACAAACTTTACAACCATTGGGTATGAATAGAGACATAGAGGCCCATTTATCAAGCTCCGTACGGAGCTTGAGGGCCATTGTTTCTGGCAAGTCTTCAGACTCGCCAGAAACACCAGTTATGAAGCAGCTGTTTGCTCTGAGCAGGTGGACAGGAATCGCCACAATTCAACCCGATCGAGTACGATCGGGTTGATTGACACCTCCCTGTTGGCGGCCCATTGGCCGCGAGTCTGCAGGGGGCGGCGTGGCACCAGCAGCTCTTGTGAGCTGCTGGTGCAATTCTGAATACGGAGAGTGTATTGCTCTCCGCATTCAGCGAGGTCTTGCGGACCTGATCCGCACTGTCGGATCAGGTCCGTAAAACCTTTGATACATGGGCCCCATAGATTTGAACATTTAAATGGAAATAGAGCAATTATGTATTCCCATGTTTCTAAGATATGAGAATAATAATCATTTGATACATAGAGATATATAACTTTGTGGCTGATGTATATATATATATATAATGGTTTGTGTGCATACAACATTATTAAGGTCAGTTGGACCGAAACGTTGTGCTGATTTATTCTTTGGTGATGTCTTAATAAACAGAATTGGAACTACACAAGTGGTGTTGCTTTTCTGGACTTGTATGGCAAAGTTTGTCAGCAAATAAGAGTATTTTATTTAGTCAGTATTACACTGTGGCTGTGGAGACTTATGCATTTATGTCTGTTAGGATAAAGTCAGCACGAGAAAGTTTTAGAATTCCCTGTGAAAATGCTTGAGAACTCATATGCTGCCGTGTGAGATATACTGGAAGCCCATCAGATCATTTTATCATAATTTTGTTTTTTATCTACAGACCTAACTACTGAATATATATAAATGCCACTGCGCACCACACGTGTTTTATGCCCAGCAGTGAAGGGGATAATTAGGGAGCATGTAGGCAGCTTGTAGAGTACATTGTAGCTTAAGTGTAGTGTAGTAGATAACCCAAAGTATTGATCTAGGCCCATTTTGGTATATTTAATGCCACCATTTCACCGCCAAATGCGATCAAATAAAAAAAAATTGTTCACTTTTTCACAAACTTTAGGTTTCTCACAGAAATTATTTACAAACAACTTATGCAATTATGGCATAAATGGTTGTAAATGCTTCTCTGGGATCCCCTTTGTTCAGAAATAGCAGACTTATATGGCTTTGGCGTTGCTTTTTGGTAATTAGAAGGCTGCTAAATGCCACTGCGCACCACACGTGTTTTATGCCCAGCAGTGAAGGGGTTAATTAGGGAGCATGTAGGCAGCTTGTAGAGTTAATTTTAGTTTAAGTGTAGTGTAGTAGACACCCCAAAGTATTGATCTAGGCCCATTTTGGTATATTTAATGCCACCATTTCACCGCCAAATGCGATCAAATAAAAAAAAATTGTTCACTTTTTCACAAACTTTAGGTTTCTCACAGAAATTATTTACAAACAACTTATGCAATTATGGCATAAATGGTTGTAAATGCTTCTCTGGGATCCCCTTTGTTCAGAAATAGCAGACTTATATGGCTTTGGCGTTGCTTTTTGGTAATTAGAAGCCTGCTAAATGCCACTGCGCACCACACGTGTTTTATGCCCAGCAGTGAAGGGGTTAATTAGGGAGCATGTAGGGAGCTTGTAGAGTTAATTTTAGCTTAAGTATAGTGTAGTAGACAACCCAAAGTATTGATCTAAGCCCATTTTGGTATATTTCATGCCACCATTTCACCGCCAAATGCGATCAAATAAAAAAAAATTGTTCACTTTTTCACAAACTTTAGGTTTCTCACAGAAATTGTTTACAAACAACTTATGCAATTATGGCATAAATGGTTGTAAATGCTTCTCTGGGATCCCCTTTGTTCAGAAATAGCAGACTTATATGGCTTTGGCGTTGCTTTTTGGTAATTAGAAGGCTGCTAAATGCCACTGCGCACCACACGTGTTTTATGCCCAGCAGTGAAGGGGTTAATTGGGGAGCATGTAGGCAGCTTGTAGAGTTAATTTTAGTTTAAGTGTAGTGTAGTAGACACCCCAAAGTATTGATCTAGGCCCATTTTGGTATATTTAATGCCACCATTTCACCGCCAAATGCGATCAAATAAAAAAAAATTGTTCACTTTTTCACAAACTTTAGGTTTCTCACAGAAATTATTTACAAACAACTTATGCAATTATGGCATAAATGGTTGTAAATGCTTCTCTGGGATCCCCTTTGTTCAGAAATAGCAGACATATGGCTTTGGCGTTGCTTTTTGGTAATTAGAAGGCTGCTAAATGACACTGCGCACCACACTTGTTTTATGCCCAGCAGTGAAGGGGTTAATTAGAGAGCATGTAGGCAGTTTGTAGAGTTAATTTTAGCTTAAGTGTAGTGTAGTAGATAACCCAAATTATTGATCTAGGCCCATTTTGGTATATTTAATGCCACCATTTCACCGCCAAATGCGATCAAATAAAAAAAAAATGTTCACTTTTTCACAAACTTTAGATTTCTCACAGAAATTATTTACAAACAACTTATGCAATTATGGCATAAATGGTTGTAAATGCTTCTCTGGGATCCCCTTTGTTGAGAAATAGCAGACATATGGCTTTGGCGTTGCTTTTTGGTAATTAGAAGGCTGCTAAATGCCACTGCGCACCACACATGTTTTATGCCCAGCAGTGAAGGGGTTAATTAAGGAGCATGTAGGCAGCTTGTAGAGTTAATTTTAGTTTAAGTGTAGTGTAGTAGACAACCCAAAGTATTGATCTAGGCCCATTTTGGTATATTTAATGCCACCATTTCACCGCCAAATGCGATCAAATAAAAAAAAATTGTTCACTTTTTCAGAAACTTTAGGTTTCTCACAGAAATTATTTACAAACAACTTATGCAATTATGGCATAAATGGTTGTAAATGCTTCTCTGGGATCCCCTTTGTTCAGAAATAGCAGACTTATATGGCTTTGGCGTTGCTTTTTGGTAATTAGAAGGCTGCTAAATGCCACTGCGCACCACACGTGTTTTATGCCCAGCAGTGAAGGGGTTTGATTAGGGAGCACGTAGGCAGCTTGTAGAGTTAATTTTAGCTTAAGTGTAGTGTAGTAGACAACCCAAAGTATTGATCTAGGCCCATTTAGGTATATTTAATGCCACCATTTCACTGCCAATTGCGATCAAATAAAAAAAAAATTGTTCACTTTTTCACAAACTTTAGGTTTCTCACAGAAATTATTTACAAACAACTTATGCAATTATGGCATAAATGGTTGTAAATGCTTCTCTGGGATCGCCTTTGTTCAGAAATAGCAGACTTATATGGCTTTGGCGTTGCTTTTTGGTAATTAGAAGGCTGCTAAATGCCACTGTGCACCACACGTGTTTTATGCCCAGCAGTGAAGGGGTTAATTAGGGAGCATGTAGGGAGCTTGTAGAGTTAATTTTAGCTTAAGTGTAGTGTAGTAGACAACCCAAAGTACTGATCTAGGCCCATTTTGGTATATTTCATGCCACCATTTCACCGCCAAATGCGATCCAATTTAAAAAAAGAATTTTTTTTGCAATTTTAGGTTTCTCACTGAAATTATTTACAAACAGCTTGTGCAATTATGACACAAATGGTTGTAAATGCTTCTCTGGGATCCGCTTTGTTCAGAAATAGCAGACATATATGACTTTGGCGTTGCTTTCTGGTAATTAGAAGGCTGCTAAATGCTGCTGCGTATCACACGTGTATTATGGCTAGCAGTGAAGGGGTTAAATAGGTAGTTTGTAGGGAGCTTGCAGGGTTACTTTTAGCTTTAGTGTAGAGATCAGCCTCCCACCTGACACATCAGACCCCCTGATCCCTCCCAAACAGCTCCCTTCCCTCCCCCACCCCACAATTGTCCCCACCATCTTAAGTACTGGCAGAAAGTCTGCCAGTACTAAAATAAAAGCTTTTTAAATTTTTTTATTTTTTTAGCATATTTACATATGCAGTGGTGTAGCATCCCCCCTTAGCCCCCAACCTCCCTGATCCCCCCCCAAAACAGCTCTCTAACCCTCCCCATCTGCCTTATTGGCGGCCATCTTGGGTACTGGCAGCTGTCTGCTATTATTTCACAGTCAAAAAAGTGTTTGTTTTTTTAAATGTACACTACTGTTACACCAGATATGAGTGGTGGCACTGGGCAAGTGGGCACAGTATACGCTGTGAGCCTGACACACACGCTGGCAGGCAGGCAACTGCAATTAGATTACACAGGAAAGAAAAAAAAAAAGCAGACTGATGTTCTAGCCCTAAAAAGGGCTTTTTGGGGTGCTGTCCTTACAGCAGAGATCAGATGAGTCCTTCAGGACTGTAGTGGACACTGAATACAATAGCCTTGCTATCGATTTCCCTATTAAATCAGCAGCAGCTACACTGTCCCTCCTCTCACTAAGAATGCAGCTTCCGAATGAATCAAAAATGGATGCTGTCCAGAAGGTGGGAGGGTCTGGGAGGGAGGGTCTGCTGCTGATTGGCTGGAATGTGTCTTCTGACTGTGAGGTACAGGGTCAAAGTTTACACAATGATGAGGAATAGGGGGCGGACCGAACATCGCATATGTTTGCCATCCGCGGCGAACGCGAACATGCTATGTTCGCCGGGAACTAGTCGCCGGCAAACTATTCGCGACATCACTATATATATATATATATATATATATATATATATACACATATTTACATATGCACATTGCAATCTACAGATATGTTTGTGTGTGTATTTTTATGTATGTATGTATATGTATACACATTTGAGCCCTTCCCAGTCCTTGTCAGATAAATATAATGTTAAATTACTTAGGGCTACTATGAGAGGATCGCTATTATCGCTACTGCTTGTGTGTTAACTCCGCTAGAAGTGTTATTGTCGGTGTAACTGTACTTTTAAATGTAATTTTGATGAGTTTTGTGCAGCTTTTTTGTCTTGTGTAACAGTTAACCAGAGCTCTGAAGTCACAGTATCCCAGTGTGCGTTCAATTCAGTTGCATTAAAGGGAACATGTTTACTTTCAACCTGTAATATGCCCATTACTTTCGACACGCACAAAGAGCCGCAAGAAACTACTTTTCACTCACATGCACATTTAGTGTGCCACTTGTAATCCGGCACTTAATAAGTACATATATATTAATTTACATATGTATATATGAGTGTAATACATTATTTTAAAATGTTTTACATAATTTTTTTTTAAAATATTTTTTATTGAGGTTTCGCATATAAAACATAATACACCTTTTTGATAAGAGAAAAAGATACAAACAAAATTGAGCTAAACATTTCGACTATTATATGAAACATTGATGGTAGGCTAATGAAACCTCGATTTTTCAGTAAGATAGCATAAATGACTGACCAGTTGGGAACACAGTTTTAGGCCCAATGGACCAGAATTATAAAGAAAAATATAACTGATGGGCAGCTCTTTAGGAGCTTCAAGAAGAGAAGGAATACGTATATAGTAAGCGGGGGGGGAATTTAGCGGTTAAGCACTGCTCTGTATATATGCTCTGCATATATATATATATATATATATATATATATATATATATATATAGGTAGTCTAAGGAACATGGCGGGATCTCTAAAGTTTTTTTTACCTGTAGGACAAAGTGACGCTACGAATCATATGGTGTTTGGCAACTTGACACATATGTGGGCATGAGAGAGGGCAGGTAAACTATGCATTGATAGAACATCTGACTCATGAAAAAATAAACATAACTTAGTTAAGAGGCACTAAAGATTGCATGTACTCTCACTGAACAGTAAAGGGATTATAAAGCTCTGTTGCAAGCAAGTAGCCGAAGTCTCTAGTTGTAGGCAAGAACAAAACACCTAGACAATAAGGAAAACTATAGTAGTTGCATAACATTTCTTAGCCTTCTATAAATTAACATTTACAGCAGTGTAACTCCTTGTCTAAAACTGACCTTCTAGAGAAAACCTGTCACATAATCCTTAAAATATGCTCAAGGAGGGCATGTATAGCCCTCTTATAGGGCTGTAAAGATAAGAATATAGCCTAGTCTTCAGATGTAAGCAGTTGAGTGTTACTATATGTCAAATATAAATATCGAATTTATTTGATAAGACCGCGATCCGGTCTAAACTCATGTGATAGTGCTATTATAGCCTTAGCTCATATTAGGGGAATTAAGAGGTTTAAGCAATAAGAAATCTGGTACTAAAGTAGTTGCGGTACCCATAAAAAAACTTAGATATCATATCAATAGGTGGAAAGTTTAAGGGTAGAGGCCACTGACATATTTGTGTACACATTAAAATTATTATTATTATTTTTTTTTTTTTAAATTGCAGTAATGTGTAGGGTTATAAATGTCTAGTTGAAATTTGACAAACACAGATTGTAGTATAAGTAAGCGTCAAACCTGTGTTTGCGATTATATACTTAAGAGATAATGCTTATCCATAATATTCACTAACTGAGATTACTAATAATAAGATATAAGAACCCTACATGAAGTGTAACAATATAATAAAGAACAGTCTGCTCCTATTTAGAAGCATATGAAAAGTCCCATGAATAGTCTAATGGTTTAGCAAATTAAGATTTTACAGGTACATATGAGGGGGAGGGGCTATATACATACTATTAAGATGGTAGAGGCTATAGAATTATATTCTCTGGCTATATTATTCAAGATAGTTGGGCAAAAGGCTCTGACATGGCCGCTAGCACCATCCCCATTACAGATAGATAGGGGACTCCAGGGGTTACAGGTATACTTATCTTATGGTGTGGGAAGAAACACAGTCCCTCCGTACTACAGGAGGACTATATGTGAGTGTGTAGGAACTACAAGCTCGTAATGATTAGCATAAGGAGCGTACAGATAAATGTGTGACAGGGATATTATGAATGTTAGTATCTATCATGCCCAACCAAAGGCGGCAGTATGTGGTCAGTGTGAGGGGAACGGGAGGACTGTGTGCAAGGTGAAATCCATATACCTATCACGGTCACTGACAGAACGTGGGTATTATATTAAACTGGTGAATATCCTTATCACCCAAAACTATTTAAATTCAAAGGTTTACTGTTGCGCCCATGACAGCTAAGTTAATAAAGAGAGGAAATTCCATATGCGTAAGGAATAGCTCTACAGAGGGTGGAATCCCGAGCAAAGAAAACGTTGCTAGCAACACAGGACCAATCTAATCCCTATTATGATAGACCAGATAAAAGTCTGGTCTCCTAATGTATGAAAGCTTATATCTTCCTTATAATTAGCAAGATAACAAATAATTACAGTTGTCTATAAACATTCATAAAGACTGTCTTTAAAACGCGTAGACAATTGGAAAGATTTGTGAGGCTCATATACGACCAGGACCAAGGCTGTTTGGGTGAGTTGATTACCAGTTGATTCAGCTCCCTTAAGCCCATTGTTTAGTGCACTTTTATATTTTCTTTCACAGGTTTTAAAGATCATTGGATTAAAAGACCTGTTTTTTATCTACACCATTTGGCCTATACCCAGATTATTTTCTAACTGGACTTTGGACTTTGTTTATTCTCATTTTTGATTCAATGTTGGTTTGATACTTATTGTGTTTTTATATCAAGTTTTAGCATAACCCAGAACATGTTTTAGGACACAAATTATTGTTTTTACTGAGTATATTACTCTATTCATAGATATTTAAGCCAAAGTACAGTCTTGGTTATTTATTTAAAATAAAAAATAAAAAATGTCTGATATATTTTTATGATATATAATTTTTTCACCATAATTGTTTAACCCTAAACAGATCATACCATTATTCGATCTTGGTGTTAATACATTTTCAAGGTATTATGTATATGCTTTTTCACCTTGTTGTTCTTCAATTTAACTCACTCTGATCATCACATGACATAGTTCTTTTTGTGCGTATATGAATGTTATTTGATTAATTTCACTGTCACCATACACTGTTAGTACACAATTTTTATATTTTTTGTTATTTAGTTACTCACCAATTTGTTGTTCACAAATTGTGTTATCACCACATATCTAGTTCTTATGTGTGTATTTTTAATGAGACTATATTTGCCAGTTTGACAAGATTAATAACACAAACACACCTATCCTCATTGGAGCTCACACTGATCTCTGTGTGATCTATCTTTGCATACATCCCATTACATTCTAGTAATAGATTTGATATTGTGGACCAATCTCCACTATCAGCTACATCTGGTTTACCGTAATGAGACGTAGTTCTAGTTCTGGAATACCGCTGGAATATTGCTAGTATCCAGTCAACTCGGGAATTATATTGATTTTAAATTGTGTATCTTTAAAGAATCTGATTTTTGTTATTAAAAAGAAGTTTTTACCCTTTCTTTTTCTTGTAATATTCATTTGAACATTGCTCAGCTTTGTATACACCTTAGATAATTGGTAATACTGTATAAGGAACCTGGAGTTTACCTTAGCCTCTCAGGCACTCCTATAATTTTTTCGCATCACCAATAAGATGGTATTATGTCCCAAAAGTTTTAACCGACTCCTCTTTTTAGCTCTTTGTCGCTGAAGAGCTTTAGCATAAATTGAAATGTCAGCGACTGTAACTATATAGGGGGTAAAAAGTTATTGAAGTAACACTGGAGTGTGCGGTCCCCCTCCAAGATCAAAGACAGCTTCAGAGCTGTACTCCTCATGAATGGCCCCGTGACCGCGAAGCCACCATATGTTCCTAGAGTCGGGGAGTCAATTAACAGGTCAGCCTCTGGAAGACATGCAGAGGTGGGGAAATCAGGAGCTAATGTCCCAAACAAAGAGATCGCTGTCTGTGGAACGTATCCATGAGCCTCTAAAGTGAAGTATACTGGCGATCTCTGCTCACATTCTATACTCTTGCTTCCGTCGGGTGGTAAGATGAGGGAGGCGATTCCAGAGTCACTGCGATCAAAAGGGTTGGGAGAAACTTCCAGCCCTGCGAGGAGCTCACTGCTGCTGGAATCGGAATCCAGTGTCTCTGCTAGAATGAGTGTACTCCGTGTAGACAAGACAACTCCCTCTAGGATGGTAAGTAGGTGAGCGCCTGGTCTTATATGGGTGAAGTTGTTTTCAGACTCGTACCCCTGCGATTGAAAGGAGGAAGAGGTGGCTGATAGATCAGCTAGATCTAGAGGTCGCCTTGTGGAGGGTTCAGAGTCCTCTTCTGTAGTGTTCCGCTCCAACACAAGTTCTTCATGCAGCTTAAGAAAGTGGGCATGCATTTTATCCTCCAACTGTTGTAATAAAAATAAGATCATCGTCATCTTGGTTAGGATTCAGCTCTGATGTAGATCAATAGCCCTTTTGAGGAGTTATCTGTATGGGTGGTTAAATTAAGCGCTATTGCTGTTTTTAGTGATGAGAGTGTTAGCTGAGAGGTTCACTGCTGCCTATAAGCCACATTAACGGCTGGCTCTCAAGTTTAAGATATGCAATGTTGCGTAGTTGATTCTTGGCAAAAATGCAAAACTTCTCTCAAATCTCCACTCCTCTGAAGTTTCCTCAGCCCAGTATTTACTACTGTTCCTTCTGAGATTCAAATTAATAAAATTTGGAGATAATTTTTGAGAATATTAGCTGAAGTAGAGTAGTTAATGTCAGGAGCTTCATTGACACACGTCTTGCTTCTTCAATGGCTAGCTCCGCCCCCCGTTTTACATAATTTTAATGTACTTTTAATCTAGCCCTAACACTTAACTGCAGGTCTTTAGTCATGGAAAATGTTTTACAACTTAAAATATAAGTGATGTTTAGAGCAAACGGGATGTCAGGTGTACAAAATATTCTCTGGTAATTCTAACTTTCCTTATATAACACACAATTCAATTTTTTTTTTTTTTATTTACAGTTTATTTAATAACAAATTAAATGTAATATGGTTGAATCTATTCTTAAATAACGGTCCATCTTTAGGGATTCAGGTTTGTAGAAGGTTTCATAAATGTAATAATCCATAAGAGATGGTGCATGGAGTGTACATAAGAAAGGAAGAAAGTCAGGCGACTTGAGTGTCTGAGGAATATCTATGGAGATGACTCTTTTAATCCATCTATGTATAAATAGCCTTATTTTAATGTAAATTTCAGCAAATACCTTCTTATTTGTGCTGTTGATTTCTTCTCCTTTTGCTGCACTAGTAGATGCTCAGGCATGGTATCTTCCCCACGACTGATGCGCTTGGTTATGTAGGCTGACAGCTGGTGCTCTGCATGAGGTCATTTGGAATAGGCATGTTCAAATTGTCAGCAACTAAAGTGCATCAAATCACTTTCCTTTTCTGATTAAATAAAAAGACCTACCAGTGTTGAAAATATTTTGTAGTGTGAATTAATCTGCATTTTTTTTTTACTTTTGATAACATTATAAAATGTGAAGGCAAGAGGCTGGGGACATGGAATAACATGACAATTATTATTTTTTGTATAAATGGAGTGCACAGCAGTTTAAGGAGGTTGTCATACGCGCCCTTATATTTAAGAATGATTGATCAATATTTTTCTAGTGTCATATAAGGAATGGTAACAGATACAGTCAAGGATTAGCACTCAGTCGGCATGATCAAAAATCAATTCCTTTGACCTACATGAAATCATCATTCATACTATGCATTAGATAAGTCAGCACTGATTATTAGATTTATCTAAATCACTTTTGATGTATATTATACAGTTCTCTTGATTTCAGTATTATAAGATAAGCCCTTTGTATAATATAGATTTAATAAAATCAGCACTTTTTAAATGAGAATACTTATATAGATTTTCATTTTGTGATTTTGGACAATTTAAACTGTGGTTTCAAATAAACATGATATGACATTTCCTTAGTGTTTGCAGATATTTATTATGTTTCTATTAGTAGTACACAAAAATAATATGTGATGGAACTCAGCAGACATTTTGGAATTTCCTTATAATTCTGCATAAAGGATTATCAATCAGAAAATATAACTAACTACCATCAATAGCATAAATCACTGTAATGATTTACTAATTATCAGGTTACAACTATACTAAGCAACGTTGTAACTATATTACACACAAATCAGAACAAATTAATAGCTTATTATTAAATTCAATTTTGCAGTAATTTGCAAAAAAAATTAAAATATTTGTATTTGCAGTAGAGAAGATCACATAAATGATTTGTTAAATTATAAGCATTACTAGCAGATATCAGGTGAGCTGTTGATTCACATCAAGCTGTAAAAAGAAAATAGATAATTTTATTAACACTGACTGAAAACATTATTGTCAACAGATAAGACCAGATCTATATAAATTAACTAAAAAATCTTTATGACTATAAAAGGAAACCCAGAATTGATTAACTCTCCTGTTAAAATAAAGGTATAATTGCAATGGTATAATTTAGATGAGCAGTAGTGTTTCAAGTAGTTTAGGTTCATAATTATGAATAGACTGGAATTCTTCTCTAGGGTTCAGTTCGAACTAGACATGTGCATAGGACAAACATTTGGTTCAACCGAAAGATTCAGTTCAGAATCTTTGGTCAATTCTGTTTGTCAGAATTTTGTTTGTTGTCACGTTCGGTTCATCGAAATATTTGGATAAGAATTTAGTTTGAAACGAAATTTGTTCAATTCCATTACAGCCAATTTCAAGCCCATATTGCTAGGAAATGCTAACAATTGAATGATTCAGTGCCAACTGTGACACAAGGACAAACAGGAATTAGAACAATTTTTACAAAGAGAATTCAAACAATAAATTTAAATTAAAAGCATTTGATAATCACAAGTAATATTAATTATTCACTAGTAGTACCTTTTCCCACCACCCTATTGTCTCCCCCCTTCTAACCTTTCACTTTCCACCAATACAACCTTTCCGTACCATCTTACTTTTTTTTCAACTCTCTTATTCTTTTTCAAAGTACCCCCATTCCTCACTTGTCACAAGCCTGTTCTGTAACAAGTTTGTAGTTATAAAAAAAAAGATTGCCAGGAGTCTCGATATTTGAAAAATTTCCAACGAACTTTATTACAAGAGATAAAAAAATCAGTAACACCAGCACAGTAACAAAGAGAGAGCTGGTCCTACTAGTTTCGGCTAGATGCCATAATCTAAGACCTGCTGTTATTACAACATAGGGTGTTTAAAAGTAATACTCTTCACAGCCATTGGCTATTATGGAGCACATAAAGTAACTCCCACTTAACCCTTAATTCAGCATTTGATTTTTATACACATAAAGGGTAGGGGTAATGGAAACAAGTGGGGATAACAATTTGGAACAAAAATTATATATGTGTATATGTGTATACAATAAATCAATAAGTAAATACATATTTACAGCTATACAAAGTATACAAGGTACATAATTGTGCACAGTAATGTATCGAGATTAGAGAAGAATATTCAAAATTGATAAAGATAAATAGGTTACTACTAGACATAACAATTGGTCTGAGAGTACCACCAGCTAAATAAATCAGTTAATATTTTTGAGAAAAACACATATCATATAACAGTGGTTATTGGTACAATCTAGTGTACACATGAGTCACAAACAAATAAGAAAAACATTACGCTTGAAAAAGTGCACATTTTGCTCATAGAAGAAATATTATATTATATATTAGAACCAACATCTCAAAACTGTAGAATGCTGTGCTCATAAGGAGTTAACTTTAACCCTATACCAAGGAATACATGTCTTCAATTCATTATAGTTAAATATTTAAATTATTATTAATATATTAACATATGAAACAGCTAAAAATTGTTATTGCTGGTATACATGTATATTTATCACCAAATGGTAAGAGAATACATCATAAATATATATATATATATATATATATATATATATATATATATATATATATATATATAAATATATATATATAATGCACAGTATAACTATCATAGGCCACATTAATTTGAAATATAATGTGCACTAAGTACCAATATTATGTACAGTAATATGTAAATTCAAGAATTACAAGGACTGATCTACCATTTATATATTAAATATGTTTTAAACCAATTAACTAAATTTGGAGAAGCTAATGTTATTAAGCAGACAAATAACATTCTAGTCTAGGTTGTCCCATTGTACAAATGGTCACAAAGTATAATGGTATAATAAAGGCAGCACTGGCGCAGAATGTGACTTTCAGCACCAGTGGTTGATAAAATCAAACTCCGAGTTGAAGCCATTTGGAGTCTGGGTATGAAGTGTAAATATCCAGAAAGTCTCTTGGCGTGCTAAAATAGCATCTTTATCTTCACCTCTTGGGGATCTCCTAATGGCCTCAATCACCCACCATTTAAAAGTTCTAACATCTCCACTATGAACTTCAATAAAATGTCTTGATAACTCTGAACAAGTCTTCTCATTTTTGATGTAACCTAAATGTTCACATACTCGTGTACGTACATCTTTGGATGTCATACCAATATATTGTAAATGGTGATCAACACATTCGATAAGATAGACTACATAATTCGTAGAACATTTTATGCAGCCTTTGGTCTCATACGTTTGGTTAGTAACACATGAATAGAAGGCTTTGCCTTCCGTAATGAAGTCACAAGCCTTGCACCTTGAAACTCCACATTTGTAAGTACCATTCACAGAAAGCCAAGTAGTTGGTTTCTGATTCTGTGGTATTTGACTTGGAGAAAGAATGTTTCCTAAAGTTACATTTCTGGAATAGACACATTTAAGACCCTTTTCCACAACTGACTTTAATTGTTTATCCCCATATAAAATGGGGAAGTACTTTTTCAAAATATTACAAATCTCATAATATTCTGATGAATATTTGGTGATAAAGTGTGTGCGTTTGTCAGGGGTTTTTTTTTAGTGTTACTCTGCAGAGTGTCCCTTCTTTCAGTTCTGGTTACTTCTTCCATAACATTGTTGACCAACGAGTTATTATATCCTCTCTCAAGTAATCTACGTTTTACCTCTTTGCTATCCTCCTTGAAATCAGATTCCCTATTGCAAATCCTTCTGGCCCTAAGCTATGCCTTTAAAAACATGTTTCGGATGGGCACTTTTACTGTGTAGAAGGGTATTTCCTGCAATGGGTTTCTGATACAATTTGGAGAAAATTATTCCAGTTTCAACATCTCCTATAAGGCTGAAATCCAAAAAATGGATTTCAGATTTCTGCCATTCATGGGTAAATTTGACTCCATTTTCACTCTTTTTCAAAAAATCCACAAATTCACAAGCCGTTATGTCATCAGAGGACCAAATAATGATCAAATCATCTATAAAACGTTTGTACATCTGTATATGTTGAACAAAGGGGTTTCTATCTGCATAGACAAAATTAATCTCAAGCCACCCCATGAAAATGTTTGCATAAGATGGGGCAAATTTTGCCCCCATGGCGGTGCCTTGTCTCTGCCGGTAGAAAACCCCTTCGAACACAAAATAATTATGTTTTAATAGAAAGTTGGTAACCCTGATGACAAACTCGGCTGTAGAATTTTCCATGGAATAAAATGATTCCAAAAAATGTCTGATAGCTGCAATGCCCATATCATGGGGTATGGTAGAGTATAAGGACACCACATCGATGGTAAGCCAGCTATTTTGTGGTGTCCAAACCACCTCTTTAAGAAGCTGTAGTATGTGTGTGGTGTCCCTAATGTGACTGTACAGTGAAAGCACAATGGGTTGTAAAATGGCATCCAACCATTCCGACAGTGGCTCTAAAAGAGAGCCAATGCCAGAAACGATTGGACGTCCCTTAACTTCTTCAAGACTCTTGTGTACTTTTGGCAGATGGTGGAAGATAGGGACCACTGGGTTATCAACATAAAGATACTTAATAGTATCATCATCCATAAGGTCCAAATATCTTCCATCATCCAACAAACTTGATAATTCCTTTTGGAATCTTTTGGTAGGGTCACATGATAGAGTGGTATAAGTAACAGAATCACTTAGTTGCCTGATGGCTTCTGAGATATATGTGTCTTTATCTAAGAGCACCACACTCCCACCCTTGTCAGCGTTTCTGATGATGAGAGAATCATCATTCCTAAGGGCACTTACAGCCTCTTTTACTCGCAATGACAGGTTGTGGGTGCCTGGTCTATTAGAATGATACAATGAAGTTAAATCTTCAACCACTCTCTTGTGAAAGAGTTCCAATGTTTTTCCTCTACTCTGAATTGGGTAAAACTTAGACAATGGTTTGAATTTGGGGAGTATATCCATAACAAATTCTGCAAAAGCACCTGATTCAGTTTGCAGGCTCTCTAGTGCAGTGATGTCACAAACATCCTGAAAGTTACTTATATTAAGATTAGTGGGTACAGTCCTATTTAGAGGAACAATATTAGTTGATTGTTCAATGCTAGTACTTGTGTATGTCTGATCAGTATGAAAATGTTTCTGAAGTGTAAGCTTCCTTATAAATCTGTTCACATCCACTATTGTGTTAAATAAATTGAAGTTGTTATTTGGGCAAAAGCCCAGACCGTAATTTAACACCCTAATTACAGTAGGGGTTAGTGTATGTGAAGACAGATTTATAACACTACCTAGGTTGGGTGTTTGATCTCTCTTAGAGAGTACCTGTGTTTGCTCACCACATCTGTTCCTCCCCCTGTTGGTTGTTTGAGGACATGCCGAAATACTTATACTTGGAGATTAAATTCTAAGAAGGGTCGAAGCAGGAGAGATTGCACCAGCAGGCAGCAGAGCTACATAAAAGGTAGGCCTCTGAGTTGAGGTGTTATAGCACTGTTAATTTCTTGTTGAACACGTTTTCTTATTGCAATGACTAGATATATGACAATAGATACTGTTGCTGGAGCCTTCACGCCATGGACACCTAAATCATTATAGTGGAAACACTTACTCTTCTGTGCGTTGTTATTTGTTTGTTATTTGTTTAAGTGTACAAATTCTATACTTTTCAATTGGATTGTATTCATTGTAATCAGCTCTATTACCTGTAAAAAAAAAAGACAATACCCCCCCAACATTACAACCCACCACCCACACACCCAACCCTACTCTAAAACCCACCCAATCCCCCCTTAATAAAACCTAACACTACCCCCTTGAAGATCACCCTACCTTGAGACGTCTTCACCCAACCGGGCAGAAGTGGTCCTCCAGACGGCCAGAAGTCTTCATCCGATCCGGGCAGAAGAGGACCTCCAGACGGGCAGAAGTCGTCATCCAGGCGGCATCTTCTATCTTCATCCATCCGGAGCGGAGCGGGTCCATCTTCAAGCCATCCGACGCGGAGCATCCTCTTTTATCCGACGACTAACACTAAATGACGGTACCTTTAAGTGACGTCATCCAAGATGGTGTCCCTTCAATTCCGATTGTCTGATAGAATTCAAATTGAAGTTCAATCCTATTGGCTGATCCAATCAGCCAATAAGATTGAGCTTGCATTCTATTGGCTGATTGGAACAGCCAATAGAATGCAAGCTCAATCCTATTGGCTGATTGGATCAGCCAATAGGATTTTTTCTATCTTAATTCCGATTGGCTGATAGAATTCTATCAGCCAATCGGAATTGAAGGGACACCATCTTGGATGACATCACTTAAAGGTACCGTCATTTAGTGTTAGTCATCGGATGGAAGAGGATGCTCCGCGTCGGATGAAGATGGACCCGCTCCTCTCCGGATGGATGAAGATATAAGATGCCGCCTGGATGAAGACTTCTGCCTGTCTGGAGGACCTCTTCTGCCTGGATAGGATGAAGACTTCGGACCGTCTGGAGGACCACTTCTGCCCGGTTGGGTGAAGACGTCTCAAGGTAGGGTGATCTTCAAGTGGGTAGTGTTAGGTTTTATTAAGGGGGGATTGGGTGGGTTTTAGAGTAGGGTTGGGTGTGTGGGTGGTGGGTTGTAATATTTGGGGGGGTATTATCTTTTTTTTTTACAGGTAATAGAGCTGATTACTTTGGGGCAATGCCCCGCAAAAGGCCCTTTTAAGGGCTATTTGTAATTTAGTATAGGGTAGGGATTTTTATTATTTTGTGGGGCTTTTTTATTTTATTAGGGGGATTAGATTAGGTGTAATTAGTTTAAAAAAATTGTAATTATTTTATTATTTTCTGTAATTTAGTTTTTTTTTTCCCATACTTTAGTTTATTTAATTTAATTGTAATTAATTGTAGTTAGTTTAGTTAATTCATTTAATTATAGTGTAGTGTTAGGTGTAATTGTAACTTAGGTTAGGGTTAGTTTTACAGGTAAATATGTAATTATTTTAACTAGGAAGTTATTAAATAGTTAATAAGTATTTAATAACCTAGTTAAAATAAATACAGCAATCAAAGTACTTCCACACAGGTGAAAAAGTTCCAGCAGTAAATGGATCAAGATAGAAAGTTTAAACATGTTTCGTGCTGGTACAGCACTTCGTATCCCTGACGAAGTGCTGTACCAGCACGAAACATGTTGGTCTGTTAGATATAGAGCATTTGGGCTGACAAGCTTACTGGCTGTGATATTGTAAGTCTTTTCTGTGAATCTTCACAGTATACTTTCTACGGATACTAATAAAGGAAAAAATTTTAAACTTTCTATCTCGATCCATTTACTGCTGGAACTTTTTCACCTGTGTGGAAGTACTTTGATTGCATTATTTTTTTGGCGGTTTGTCCTGGCTTCAAACTGCTCCCAGCAGTTCCACAAGTACTCTCTCTCACTGGATGTACTACATAATGTGTATACTTCAGGAGGCATCTCCAACTACGCTGTGATTTTCAGCATCGCCATACACCAGTGACATTTGAAAGTTAAACAACCCGGTTCTCATACACAAGAAGAAGGGTGAGTGAGTAACTTGTTTTTGATGTGTTTGTTTGGACTTCCAATATAAAAATCATCACCACACATTTATACAGTGGGATTTTTTATACTGCTTGATAACAACAGGGGCTGTGAATAAATAGGGGTCACAGGATTCATTGGAACTTTACATATTTTTGTATACATTTACTATACCTGTCTCACCTCTGAATGAATACAGCTGTCCTGATCTAAGAGAATCAAAACACATAATTTATTCCCTCATGCTTGTGTTTGACACAGATACAAGTTTATTTGGGATATAGTTCAGTGTTCTTTTTTTAAAAAATAAATACAAACTTCCCTGTAAAATAAAAATAAACTCTAAGCTAGATACAATGTAACTATTAGTTATATTGTAGCTATTTTAGGGTTTATTTTATAGGTAAGTATTTAGTTTTAAACAGGAATTATTTAGTTAATGATAGGAATATTTATTTAATTGTAGTAATTTTATTTCTATTTATTTAAATTATATTTAAGTTAGGGGGGGTTAGGTTTAGGGTTAGACTTAGATTTAGGGGTTGATAACTTTATTATAGTGGAGGCGACATTGGCGGCGGCAGATTAGGGGGGTTAGGTTTAGGGTTAGACTTAGAAGATTTAGGGGTTGATAACTTTATTATAGTGGAGGCGACATTGGCGGCGGCAGATTAGGGGTTAATAAGTGTAGTTAGGTGGCGGCGACATTGGGGGCGGCAGAGTAGGGGTTAATAAATAAAAAGTAGGTGTCAGCGATGTTGGGGGCAGCAGATTAGGGTTTCATAGGGACAATGTAGGTGGCGGCAGTGTCCGGAGCGGCAGATTAGGGGTTAATAATAAAATGCAGGTGTCGGCGATGTCGGGGGCGGCAGATTAGGGGTTAATAAGTGTAAGATTAGGGGTGTTTAGTAGTGATGTTGCGAATAGTTTGCCGGCGAATAGCATGTTCGGGTTCTCCTCAGCGGGCGAACATATGCGATGTTCGATCCGCCCTCTATTCGTCATCATTGAGTAAACTTTGACCCTGTACCTCACAGTAAGAATACACATTACAGCCAATCAGCAGCAGACCCTCCCTCCCAGACCCTCCCACCTCCTGGACAGCATCTATTTTAGATTCATTTGGAAGCTGCATTCTTAGTGAGAGGAGGGACAGTGTAGCTGCTGCTGATTTAATAGGGAAATCGATAGCTAGGCTAGTGTATTCAGTGTCCACTACAGTCCTGAAGGACTCATCTGATCTCTGCTGTAAGGACAGCACCCCAAAAAGCCCTTTTTAGGGCTAGAACATCAGTCTGCTTTTTTTTTTTTTCCTGTGTAATCTAATTGCAGTTGCCTGCCTGCCAGCATGTGTGTCAGGCTTACAGCGTATACTGTGCCCACTTGCCCAGTGCCACCACTCATATCTGGTGTAACAGTAGTGTACAGTTAAAAAAAACAACACTTTTTTGACTGTTAAATAATAGCAGACAGCTGCCAGTACCCAAGATGGCCACCAATAAGGCAGATGGGGAGGGTTAGAGAGCTGTTTTGGGGGGCATCAGGGAGGTTGGGGGCTAAGGGGGGATGCTACACCACAGCATATGTAAATATGCTAAAAAAAATTAAAAAATAATTAAAAAACCTTTTATTTTAGTACTGGCAGACTTTCTGCCAGTACTTAAGATGGCGGGGACAATTGTGGGGTGGGGGAGGAAAGGGAGCTGTTTGGGAGGGATCAGGGGGTCTGATGTGTCAGGTGGGAGGCTGATCTCCACACTAAAGCTAAAATTAACCCTGCAAGCTCCCTACAAACTACCTAATTAACCCCTTCACTACTAGCCATAATACACGTGTGATGCGCAGCAGCATTTAGCGGCCTTCTAATTACCAGAAAGCAATGCCAAAGTCATATATGTCTGCTATTTCTGAACAAAGGGGATCCCAGAGAAGCATTTACAACCATTTGTGCCATAATTGCACAAGCTGTTTGTAAATAATTTCAGTGAGAAACCTAAAATTGCAATTTTTTTTTTTTTAAATTTGATCGCATTTGGCGGTGAAATGGTGGCATTAAATATACCAAAATGGGCCTAGATCAATACTTTGGGTTGTCTACTACACTACACTTAAGCTAAAATTAACTGTATAAGCTGCCTACATTCTCCCTAATTAACCCCTTCACTGCTGGGCATAAAACATGTGTGGTGCGCAGTGGCATTTAGCAGCCTTCTAATTACCAAAAATCAACACCAAAGCCATATAAGTCTGCTATTTCTGAACAAAGGGGATCCCAGAGAAGCATTTACAACCATTTATGCCATAATTGCATAAGTTGTTTGTAAATAATTTCTGTGAGAAACCTAAAGTTTGTGAAAAAGTGAACAATTTTTTTTTATTTGATCGCATTTGGCGGTGAAATGGTGGCATGAAATATACCAAAATGGGCCTAGATCAATACTTTGGGTTGTCTACTACACTACACTTAAGCTAAAATGAACTCTACATGCTCCCTAATTAACCCCTTCACTGCTGGGCACAAAACACATGTGGTGCGCAGTGGCATTTAGCAGCCTTCTAATTACCAAAAAGCAACGCCAAAGCCATATAAGTCTGCTATAATGGCATGTCTGGCACACAGTGTTGGGGCAAGGGTCCATCTGACCACTGATACCTGGTCTGCAAAGCATGGTCAGGGCAGGTATATCACCTACACTGCGCACTGTGAAGTGGACGTAACCCTTACACTACCTGATCGATACAACATCATACCTGATGTTTTAAAGCACGTTATTCCAAACAATTTAGGAATGTTAGGTGATTTATGCCCTTTATGGATTAAAACCAGACTCTGCATCAACTATGTAATTTTCCATGGGAGTTTTGCCATGGATCCCCCTCCGGCATGCCACAGTCCAGGTGTTAATGCCCTTGAAACAACTTTTCCATCACTATTGTGGCCAGAAAGAGTCCCTGTGGGTTTTAAAATTCGCCTGCCTATTGAAGTCTATGGCGGTTCGCCCGGTTCGCCCGTTCAAAAACGTTTGTGGAAGTTCGCGTCCGCCGTTCGCGAACACAAATTTTTAGGTTCGCGACATCACTTGTGTTTAGACTCGGGGTTCATGTTAGGGTGTTAGGTGTAGACATAAATTTAGTTTGCCATAGGAATCAATGGGGCTGCGTTAGGAGCTGAACGCTGCTTTTTTGCAGGTGTTAGGTTTTTTTTCAGCCGAATCTGCCCCATTGATTCCTATGGGGAAATCGTGCACAAGCACGTTTAGCCAGCTCACGGCTACCGTAAGCAGCTCTGGTATTGAGGTGAGATGTGGAGCAAAATTCTGCTCTATGCTCACCTTTTTGCGGCTAACGGCGGGTTTAAAAAAAAAAACGTAATACCAGTGTTTGTTTAGGTGAGCGGTGACAGAAAACTGTTCGTTAGTCACGCACACCATTACCAACAAAAACTCGTAATCTAGCCGATTAATTGTTATTGTTTAAAAAGATAGATCACGCCTTTACTACCCATTCCCCAGCTTTGCACAACCAACATTGTTATATTAATATACTTTATAACATTTAAGTCTTTAAATTCTGTCTGTATCTTAGCCACAGACAACCTCGTCATGTGATCAGGGGGCTGTCAGAAGAGGCTTAGATACAAGATAATCACAGAGGTAAAAAGAATATTAATATAAGAATGTTGGCTGTACTAAACTGGGGAATGAGTAATAAAGGGATTATCCATCTTTTGACTGTCCCTTTAAGCTTACATTCCTGCTTTTTCAAATAAAGATATCAAGAGAACGAAGGAAATTTGATAATAGGAATACATTAGAAAGTAATTTAAAATCTCATACTCTATCTGAATCATGAAAGAAAAAATATGGGTTTAGTATCCCTTTAAGGATTACACGGTGACAGATGATGACCACCACAGAGCAGGAAGGGCAGGAGCAGAAGAGGCAGCATTAGGCAGCAGAGTTATTGAACTAGGTAGGCCTTACAGTATATAAACTTCAAAAATACACCTCCAAGGGAGAAGGACAAACAAGTTTTTAGTCTCTTTGACACAGCAACCAGCAGGTCCAGAGGATCTTACATTGACAGATGAGTAATTATTGAATTACGTAGGCCCCCCAGTACACAAACCCCAAAGATATACCTCCAAGGTAGGAGGAAGACAAACATGTGCCTAGAGCTCATTAGACACAGCACTCAACAGTTTCCAGAGGATTTCACATTGATGGATTATGACCATCACAGAGCAGAAAGGGCAAGAGCAAAGCAACAGCATCAAACTAACTGAACTAGGTAGGCCTTACAGTACCTAAACCACAAAAATACACCATCAAGGGTGGAGGAGGAGGACAAACACATGCATAAAAGCCCCTAGGACACTGCCATACAGCAGTTCCCTGAGGATTAGGAATTGACGAATGATGACCACCACAGATCAGGAATGGCAGGAGTGACAGCAGTTGCAGGCAGCAGAGTTACTGAGCTAGGTAGGCCTCGATTACATAAACATCAAAAATACACCTCCAAGGGAGGAGGTCAAACGTGCTTAGAGTCCCTAGGACACAGCGGCCCCGAGTTTGCTACAATTTTTTACTATAAAGCGATGGTAAATAATATAGTTGTGCAATGTACCCATAGAAACTACATCCTAAGCACATCTAAACAGCTATATTTCTAATCATATTTTATAACAGCATCTTTAGTTTTTAATAAAATAACTGCACTAGGCAGTATTTTGGAGCTCCCGTTCGCATTGCTGACAACTTATAATACCAGCTCACATTAACGTGTACTGGTATTACTCAGTGAAGCGCAAATTTCACTTTCATGAAAGCAATATTTAGCGCTCCACTTATAATCTGACCCTTAATGGTTTGTGCTTTAGATTAAATGCGCTGTCAATTTAGCACGCATGAAGAATTAGTAATCTTAAAAGGGCATTCTTCAAATATTAAATAGTAAAAAAATATTAATAATTATTTTTTAATATTTGTTTTGTTTAACTTTTCAAGAACATGCTTTAAGATTACTAATTAATCATGTGCGCTAACCTGACATCACATTAGACCTAAACCATGAAACACAAACCCATTACCTACACTTTACATTCCTTTGTTCGTCACATATCATTTTTTGTTATATTTAAATATATATTTCTAAATATAGCTTATAATGTAAATGTAATGTTAATGCTTTTTAACTGGTATTAATAAAGGTAATATTTTATTCAAGTCCAGAGAATGCCATTTTTTCTACATGCTACATTTCTTCATTTGGATGAGCACCCTGGCAATCATTTGATTTAAGAAGAACTGTGCTTATCCTGTTGGGACTTTGATACTAATTACTTTTTAGGATTTAGCACTCCACATTATTGGAATTGAAACTTACAGACAAAGTTCTGATTAGGTGACACAGCGTATCTGTGAAACTTTGCTGTTTGCATTAACATCTATCCGGATCCAATGGACACTGTTTGATTACATCAAATAATATCCTATTTACCCTTACAGATGGATGCTCTGGAGATCATACCCCTATGGACAATCTCTATAAAGATGAGGACTTTAATACAGTATTGTATTCACAGATGAAGATGCAGAGAATATTCGTATCACGGATGACCTGAGTTAGTTGAAGGGTGATACCCCTATAAATACATATCACAAGTTGTTAAATCTACGTAAAAGGGAAAATAGACTTCCATCTACATGCTGTTTATTTATCTGGCTATCACCATAATAGATATATCCCTAGACTCTGGTTTTAGGGTGAGGAATATACCCACATTAGGTAGACAAAATGTAGAATTTTGTAGAACTTGATGTTTCATTCTGAACAAGTGTTCGTATGATTTAATGTTATTGGTGATACAGTAGGTGAACCGATTAGAAAAGAAAATTAAACAGGAGTTATGCAATATTAATGAAAAAAGTATGCATATTTTGTCTAGTGATACAACCCAGGATTGGATATCTAAATTAGACAATTTGGTTACTAAGTATAGAAATGATCTAGTCAGTTTTAAAAATAAGAAGCTAACAGCAGAGGAAAATGACTATAGGGAGAGGCGTGTTTATAGGTGGCTCCATGGTAAGGATGATGGATCCTATAAAAAGAAACAAAGATATGTGAGGGCTAAGAATCAGCTAAGTATAGTAGATAGCAGTGGTGGTGACTCATCTGAACCAGACACTGCTCACACTAACATGGACAATGCTCCTAAGAACCAAGGGTCCTCTAATGCCCATTCTTTTTCTGGGATAACCACCAGATCTACAACAAAACCTCCGCCCTTACCTCAAAACATAAGACGCACAGACGCCCGTACTGCAGAAGAAGCAGACATAAATCGCAAAAAGCTCAGCAAGAGAAAGTAAACATTGTCTATAATTTAAGCAGTAGACCCCTTGGCATTGACCAACTGTCTTTTTTTAAATAAAGGTTTATCCTTTATACCTACACCTAAGGAGAATACATTAGACACAATTGTAGATATACATAAGTTACAGCGCCAATTAAAACTTAAGGATTACTTTAGAGATTCCACTAGTGAGACTAAAACTTTGTTTAAAAAAGCGTCCACATTTGAACCTAATACAATAATGATTCCATCAAGCAATTTACACGTATACTTTGTCATGATCTCAATACTATACAATATACTAAGATATATTCTAATCTGACCAGTGCTGAGAATCTTGCCCTTACTAACCTTATTAGGAACAATAACATCATTGTCTGCCCAGCGAACAAGGGTGGTGCTATTGTCGTTCAGAACTATGTTGACTATCGAGAGGAGGCCCTCAAACAATTGTCAGATTGCAATATATATATTAAACTCAGGGGTAACCCTACGGTGTTTTTTAAAAAAACAAGTAGACCAATATTTACAGAAAGTTTTTGAAATTGGTGTCTTAAGTGAAAGTAATGTAAATTTTCTAACATGTGATACACCAAGAATCTCGGTTTTATATGTATTACCCAAGATACATAAGAGCATGTCCAAACCACCAGGGAGGCATATTGTTTTGGCAAGGGATTCTTTGTTGTTTAATACAGCCAAGTACATTGATCACTTTCTACAACCAGTTGTGAAGGCTACCCCCTCATATTTAAAAGACTCTGCTAGCTTGCTGGCAATTCTGCAAGGGTTTTCTGATCTACACCAGGATGGCATTCTTGTAACTATGAATGGCAACAGTCTCTACACCTCCATTCCTCATGGGGGGGGGGGGTAGAGACTGTCAGACTTATGTTGTCTAATAGTGATATATATGAAGGTCCTCCCATTGAGTTTTTGTGTGAGCTGCAATTGCTCTTCTTTGAAAAAAACGATTTCAAATTTGAAAACGAGTATTACCTACAGGTATCCGGCACAGCTATGGGCTCTAATATGGCCCCTTGCTATGCGAATATGTATATGGCATGGTATGAGCAGCTCATATTGAAACCCTGGTCTAATGGTCATGTCAAATATCATACCAGATACATAGACAATGTCTTCTTGATATGGAGGGGTACTACAATGGAATTGACAGAATGGGTTAAAAATATTAATGAAGTCTTAAGTCCCATACACTTTAAATTGGAGTTTGATTTTAAGATCATAAATTTCTTGGATTATAATATTTTTAAGGTAGTGGAAGGTGAACGTTGTAGATTTGGTACCTCATTGTATAGTAAGGTCACGAACCGAAACTCACTATTAGCCACTAGCTTCCATCCTTACTATCAGAAGTAGAGTATGGTCATCTCTCAACTCACTTGAGTGATACGCAACAACAGTGAGCATTCTACTATGTTAATACAACTCAATGAGATGGCCAATAAACTCATGGCACGAGGATATGACACACAGTTGGTTCTAGACACCAAAGAGAACCTACTAAGGAAGCCTAAGAGATGACCACAAGAGAATAATAAGTACAGCATGCTTCAGTCAATTTTGTGACTACTTATGGTGTATCATATCGGAAACTGACCCACTCAGTGCGCAGAAACTGGGGACTGGTTGAGTCTGATTCAATTTACCATTTGACAATATGAGGGCTCCGAGGATGGTTTATCGAAGAGCTCAGAATCTGAGGGTCCTGCTGGTTAAAACAGACCCAAGGGCTTGTTATCAGAAGGATACATGGCTACATTCATCAAAGAAAGGATGCTTTCCATGCGGTAGTTGCATTATGTGCAATAGCATGTTGAAGGGTGTAACATTCCAGCATCCTCATACAAATAAAAGGTATACCATTCGCCATAGACTCACCTGTACCAGTGATCATGTCGTATATATCCTTATGTGCCCCTGTGCTTTGGTATACATCGGTAAGAAGGTGACCACCTTTAGAGAGCGTATGGCGAATCATCGCTCTGCCATTCGCAAGGCATTAAAAGAAGGTGAATCGGACCAACCTGTCGCTAGACATTGTCTACAGTTGAAGCACTGTATCCAGTATACGTACAATGATCATTGATTATGTGCCACCTCTGACACGAGGTGGCAATAGGGGTAAATTACTCTTACGTCGAGAGTAAAGATGGAGTCATGATTTGGACACAGTAACACCCAAAGGCCTAAATACATATATGGATTATAGTCCTTTCTATGGCAATTGATTCATCCAGACAGATGGACATACCAGCAGGATTGTACATGATTGTTCGATCTAGTGGAATCTCACTGGTTTCTACCATTCAGTAATTGGCATTGAAGACATGCATAAGGATATAGGTCTAAATAGAATGGGGTTGAGCTTGTTTGGTTCCTCTAGTTTTTCTTTATTTTAAGGTCTGTATTAGGATCTCACTGTAGGATAATGAATGATATCGATTGTTCCCAGAGTCTGTTAATTTAACATATAGGGAAATATAATAAGATGTAACGTAAGGTGTTCACTATATTGTAAGCAAATATACGTGGCTAGATGCACATTAATGTTACTATGTTGATTTGTAAGCATATTATGTTAGAAGTATTAATGGAAATATATATACATATAATGTTTGAAGTGCATAACCGCTGTGAGTGTGTTTGGCATGATACATTGCCATGACATCCATCCTAACATTGGGGCGTCACATTTGTGACGTCTATATGGAGGCTGGGGTTGCCAGTAGGGGTGTGTGTATTGTGGCTGCGTATGGCATTTCAACTGTCCTGTGTGGCGTCGCTTTGTTTACATGGTTACCAAGGTAACCGCTCTACATGCGTGTAAGAGCGTGAGTAGCATTATGTGATAACGTCATACACGTGAGACGCTTGTGGGGTTTGTGGTTTTCCTAAGATACATTTAAACACAGCTGGATGTTCATGCAAACATATGTTTTTAGATTCACTGAGGTGAATCATGTATAGGCATTTGACAAAGGGATTGTAAGAATCCCGAAACGTTATGCCGCTTTTTAACTGGTATTAATAAAGGTAATATTTTATTCAAGTCCAGAGATTGCCGTTTTTTTTCTACATTTCTACATGATATATATATATATATATATATATATATATATACATATATATATATATATACATATATATATATATATATATATATATATATATATATACAGTATATATAATACAATAAAAATAAAACATTTCTGTCTGGTTAGCGCGCAAGCAATAATGTTAGGTTTTTTCTTCTGCGCTCTTCATTAAAGTCTATGGGGAGAATAAGTTAATGCAGGCTCGATATTCTAAGTCCTTTGGAATGCGTGCCTTGGGTTTCTCTTGCACAAACTATTTTCTTTCAACTTGTAATATGCGCGCTACCCGACACACACAAAAAGCTTTTTTCTAACAAGTTTACATTTGAGCGAAAGTGCTAAATAGTGCACCACTTGTAATCTAATTCTGATTCAGTGCTTGAACTAGGGAATCCCCTCTGGCCAAATACATGCACCTGCATATGGCTTGTCTGGTACTGAGAATAATTTTGGTGAAAGATCCCTCTGTTTTAGCATGTTAGTGCATTTATTCCTTGTTATGCTCTTACGAAACTGCATTTCAGTTAAACACAAAACATAACTGCATGGCAGGAGGATTACCAGCACCTTTCACAGCAGTGTTAAAGGCAGTCAACTTCTTAGGAATAAACTAGAGAAGGAAGGGCTTACCCAGCACTGTCTAAAGCAAGACAACATCACTAATAGTTGGAGGAAATCGACTTTGGAGATGGTGGAACACTGGAGCAGCAGAGGGCTATCCTCAATGCTATGGCTTCCTGTTAATTTATTGGGATTGGGAACTCAGGCAGAGATGAGTGAATCATGATTGGTCAGTTAGCATCAGTCCTAAAGCCTTTTAGGTATATCATAGAGAACCTTGAGCCAAAACACTGTCAGTCCTGGTCAAGTCACAGCTTTATTCAATCGTCTTTTGAGCAAGGTGGATGTCTTCCTCAAAAAAGTTTGAAACAATTCCTGGTGACATATTAAGTAGTTAAGTATCAGCATTTGTCAGGAGGCTGAAGGAGTAGATGAAAGATCACATGCGGAGCATTTCAAGAAAACTTTTTTCAGTAAATGGTTCCATCCAGAAGTAAAATGGTTTAAAAAGGGTAATTCAATAATTATGACCATCAAATTAAGGGAAGTAGCTGATTGTTTGTAGATTTTTTTCAGACAGAGTTGTGTTTAATTGTCACTCAAGAGGAAAAATACTGTTTGGCAGACTTAAAACGCTGTAATGAAAACATAAAAAAGATAAAGGCAAATCTATGGGGACATATATTCAAACTGTGTACTGTTCATAGGCCCTTAACAACTTTACTGACTAACTACAAATGGAATATATCAAACAGGAAACTGCATTGCTTTGTGATCAGCTGGACTACTCTCTTTTATATGTGAGTAAAGGCAAGGAAAATAAAATGTGACAGCTGATTGCCTGTCTCGCTTGCCTTTGCCATAACCGGATATTAAACTAAAGGATGATGTAGAAGTTATTTTACTTCTTACAAGCATTCTCGCTTAGTGATGTCGCGAATTGATCTCCGGCGAATAGTTCCCGGCGAACATAGCATGTTCGCGTTCACCGCAGCGGGCGAACATATGCGATGTTCGATCCGCCCCCTATTTGTCATCATTGAGTAATACTTTGACCCTGTACCTCACAGTCAGCAAGCACATTCCAGCCAATAAGCAGCAGACCCTCCCTCCCAGACCCTCCTACCTCATGGACAGCATCCATTTTAGATTCATTCGGAAGCTGCATTGTTAGTGAGAGGAGGGACAGTGTAGCTGCTGCTGATTTAGTAGGGAAATCTATAGCTAGGCTAGTGTATTCAGTGTCCACTACAGTCCTGAAGGACTCATCTGATCTCTGCTGTAAGGACAGCACCCCAAAAAGCCCTTTTTAGGGCTGCTTTTTTTTTTTTTCCCTGTGTAATCTAATTGCAGTTGCTTGCCTGCCAGCGTGTGTGTTAGGCTCACAGCGTATACTGTGCCCACTTGCCCAGTGCAAACACTCATATCTGGTGTAACAGTAGTGTAGATTAAAAAAAAACAAACACTTTTTTGACTGTGTTAAATAATAGCAGTCAGTTTCCTTCACACGTGTGTGTTAAAGTGCCTGCCTGCCAGGGCACAGTGTCACCCCAGTGCAACTCATATGTGGTGTAACAGTAGTGTAGATTTAAAAAAACAACACTTTTTTTGACTGTGTTAAATAATAGCAGTCAGTTTCCTTCACACGTGTGCGTTTAAGTGCCTGCCTGCCAGGGCACAGTGTCACCCCAGTGCAACTCATATCTGGTGTAACAGTAGTGTAGATTTAAAAAAACAAGACTTTTTTGACTGTGTTAAATAATAGCAGTCAGTTTCCTTCACATGTGTGCGTTTAAGTGCCTGCCTGCCAGGGCACAGTGTCACCCCAGTGCAACTCATATCTGGTGTAACAGTAGTGTAGATTTAAAAAAAACAACACTTTTTTGACTGTGTTAAATAATAGCAGTCAGTTTCCTTCACACGTGTGCGTTTAAGTGCCTGCCTGCCAGGGCACAGTGTCACCCCAGTGCAACTCCTATGTGGTGTAACAGTAGTGTAGATTTAAAAAAAAAAAACACTTTTTTGACTGTGTTAAATAATAGCAGTCAGTTTCCTTCACACGTGTGCGTTTCAGTGCCTGCCTGCCAGGGCACAGTGTCACCCCAGTGCAACTCATATGTGGTGTAACAGTAGTGTAGATTTTAAAAAAACAACACTTTTTTGACTGTGTTAAATAATAGCAGTCAGTTTCCTTCACACGTGTGCGTTTCAGTGCCTGCCTGCCAGGGCACAGTGTCACCCCAGTGCAACTCATATCTGGTGTAACAGTAGTGTACATACCTGATGTTTTAAAGCACGTTATTCCAAACAATTTAGGAATGTTAGGTGATTTTTGCCCTTTATGGATTAAAACCAGACTCTGCATCAACTATGTAATTTTCCATGGGAGTTTTGCCATGGATCCCCCTCCGGCATGCCACAGTCCAGGTGTTAGTACCCTTGAAACAACTTTTCCATCACTATTGTGGCCAGAAAGAGTCCCTGTGGGTTTTAAAATTCGCCTGCCTATTGAAGTCTATGGCGGTTCGCCCGTTCGCGAACAGTTGTGGAAGTTCGCGTCCGCGAATGCAAAATTTTAGGTTTGCAACATCACTATTCTCGCTGCGGTAACACAAGAACAAACTCAAGCCGCCTGTTTGGCATGCCCAGTTCAGCAAGCATTTGGGGAATTCCTTTAGAACAAATAGCCCAGCACTTAAGTTTTAAAGGACTTGATTCAGCATTTCTTCCTTATTTTAGAGTGGTAGATAAACTTCTCTTACAAAATGCCTCCGTAGTGGAATATCCACCTTTACTATTTGCTCAGGCTCATAATCAAGTTCCTCTTTGTTCAGAGTAAAGGGAGGCTATAGAAGACATGCTGGGAGTCAGAATAATATATCCACATAGGCCAAACCAGAGACTTGGGAAATCTGCTCAATAATTCCATCTTCTTACTGCTTTGCACTATGGGTTAATCTATTTCTCCTTCAATGTCTGTCCTGCTGCTGCTGTTAGACATCCTTCCGGTTCTGATAAACCACTCAGTTGCTGCTATAAAATATGGAGAAAATTTGGATAGTGGCAGAACCGACAGTAGTAGAACTGTTGGGACACTGGGATGAACACTGGTTCAATTAGTTTTAGGAGTAGACTAAAAAGTTGACATGTACATGGAGGCTGCTTGGTATTAGACCCCCTCCTGATTGTACTACTAGGCTTGGGGCCGAACAATGTCAATTCAGAATTCATTAGTTCCCTTCATTGTCAATAAAAGGTAAAATATTTTTAAATTGATGAATAATACATATTGCATTAATTTCTATTTAGTATAATCTGCTGCTTAGAGCTTCCTTTTATTAAAACAATGAAATAATGAAATTAATCAAGAACAAAAAGTCAGATAGGAATACAAAGATGTTAACTGTGATTTTTTGAACATGTCACTTATTCTAATTGTGGTTTCTTGGCTTAAGGCAATCTTTTAGTTATTTTGTCTCTCTTCTTTTTCTCCAAGAAGTGTGCATAGATTTTCTTGCTCAGACATATGGGTAGACTTGATGGGCCTTTTCGGTTCTTATCTACCATCAAATTCTATGTTTCTATCTGAGGGATGTCTGTTATTTCTTTTGTTATTTTAATATTAATAATTTAATAAATAGTGTTTTTCAAGTGATCACAATGCAAAATGGATCTGTGCATTAAAAGCTTGCAGACATAAACATGTTCACCATAAAAGTTGGTTCCCATGTGTTAACTTTGTGTTCTTTGGATAGAAACTAGGAAGCCACCAAAAGTGATATAATAGCCCTTTCACACCTTTTAAAGGGACACTGAACCCAAATTTTTTCTTCTGTGATTCAGATAGAGCATGACATTTAAAGCAACTTTCTAATTTACTCCTATTATAAAAATGTCTTCATTCTCTTGGTATCTTTATTTGAAATGCAAGAATGTAAGTTTAGATGCCTGCCCATTTTTGGTGAACAACCTGGATAAATTCATCCACCAATAAAAAAGTGCTTTCCAGATTACTGAACCAAAAAAAGCTTAGATGCCTTCTTTTTCAAATAAAGATAGCAAGAGAACGAAGAAAAATTGATAATAGGCATGCTCTATCTGAATCATGAAAGAAAAAATGTGTGTTCAGTGTCCATTTATGGTTACAGTAAAGTGCTTTTGCATTAACCCCTCTGTGTGTAAGAAATATGATCATTTTAATGTGTGAGATTAACCTATTTACAATCCAAAGCCATCCTCACCACTCACCACTGCTAAACCATCTGTAGGCCAAATGTCTGTAGGCATGATGGGCACGATTGCTCAATGACTATATTGTCACTTTTAAAATGTTAAAACCATTGTTTTGTCTACAGTATTTACATGTAATGATTGTAAAAGCAAAGTTTCTGGTTTGGTGTGATCTGAAAATAAGAAGACTATAAACTTATGTTATCTTCTTTTACTGCATTTTAACAGTAAGGAAACTGTAAAACGTGAACACGCTCCAATGCAACATGCAGCATGCACCTTTTTGACTAGGTTTTCATGTTCATGGCAGTGCGTTTTACAGTGTTTGTGCCTACATCAGTGAAATTCTAAATGTGATCACGTCTTTGTGAATGTGAGTTCAGTCATTTAGGTGCAAACACTGTACAACACATTGGACCAGTTTTGCACGCTAATTGGCGCTTTCGCTCGTGCGCAAACACTCAGCTAGATTACAAGTTATGGCGTTATGGCTGCTCGCTAATTTCATTTACGTTATTTTCATTGCTCACCTTTCATAGCGCTGCTTTTACAGGTTTTGAAAAAGCAGGCTTGCGCGGGCGATATAGTGGCGTTGAGCTACATACCTCACCCAAATACAAGCGCTGCTTTGACGTGCTTGTGCACAATTTCCCTATAGACATCAATGGGGAGAGTCGGCTAAAAAAAAGCCTAACACCTGCAATCGCGGAATGAAAAGCTCTGTAACGCAGCCCCATTGATGTCTATGGGGAAAGAAAAAGTTACGTTTAAACCTAACACTTTAACATAAAAACCACGTCTTAACACCTAATCTGCCATCCCCGACATCGTCACCACCTACATTACAGTTATTAACCCCTAATCTGCCGCCCCCGACATCGCCGGCCCCTAAATAAAACTATTAACCTCTAATCTGCCGCCCCTAACATCGCCACCACCTACATTACAGTTATTAACCCCTAATCTACTAGCCCTAACATCGCCGTCACCTACATTATTTATTAACCCCTAATCTGCCGACCCAATGTCGCCGCCACTATACTAAAGTTATTAAACGCTAAACCTCTTGCCTCCCACATCACTAACACTACATAAATATATTAACCCTAAACCTAACCCGAACCCTAACGTAACCCTAACCCTAAGCATAAATCTAACCCTAACACCCCCTAACTTAAATATAATTAAAATAAATCTAAATAAAACTTACAATTATTACCTAAATAATTCTTATTTAAAACTAAATTTTACTTGTAAAAAAACAACTAAGCTAGCTACAATATAACTAATAGTTACATTGTAGCTATCTTAGGTTTTATTTTTATTTCACAGGTAAGTTTGTATTTATTTTAACTGGGTAGACTAGTTAGTAAATATTTATTAACTATTTACTAGCTACCTAGTTAAAATAAATACAAAGTTATCTGTAAAATAAAACCTAACCTGCCTTACACTAAAAACTAACATTACAATCAAATAAAATAAATTAAATTAATCAAATACAATTATCTAAATTACAAAAAAACAACACTAAATTACACAAAATAACAAACGAAATTATCAAAAATAAAAACAAATTACTCCTAATCTAATAGCCCTATCAAAATAAAAAAGCCCCTCCAAATAAAAAACACCATAGCCTACACTAAACTGCCAATGGCCCTTAAAAGGGCCTTTTGCAGGGCATTGCCCCAAAGAAATCAGCTCTTTTACCTGTAAAAAAAATACAAACAACCCTCCAACAGTAAAACCCACCACCCACACAACCAAAGCCCACTAAATAAACCTAAGCTAACCATTGCCCTGAAAAGGGCATTTGGATGGGCATTGCCCTTAAAAGGGCATTTAGCTCTTTTACATTGCCCAAACCCTAAGCTAAAAATAAAACCTACCCAATAAACCCTTAAAAAAACCTAACACTAAACCCCGACGATCCACTTGAGCTTGCATTCTATTGGCTGGTTGAAATAGCCAATAGAATGCGAGCTCAATCCTATTGGCTGATTGGATCAGCCAATAGGATGAAAGCTCAATCCTATTGGCTGATTGCAACAGCCAATAGGATTTCCCCCCATTAATTCCAATGGGCTGATAGAATTCTATCAGCCAATCGGAATGTAAGGGACGCCATCTTGGATGACGTCACTTAAATGGAAACTTCATTTACCAGTGGCGATCGTAAGAAGAGGACCCGCTCTGCGCCATCTGTATGCAGACTTCTGCCGGATTTGATGAGGACTTCTGCCCACTTGGATGAAGACTTCTGCCTGCTTCGATGAGGACTTCTGGCCGCTTGGATGAAGACTTCTGCCGGCTGGATGAGAATGGATGCCCGGTCTTCGAAAACTGTAAGTGGATCGTCGGGGGTTAGTGTTAGGTTTTTTTAAGGGTTTATTGGGTGGGTTTTCTTTTTAGCTTAGGGTTTGGACAATGTAAAAGAGCTAAATGCCCTTTTAAGGGTAATGCCCATCAAAATGCCCTTTTCAGGGCAATGGTTAGCTTAGGTTTATTTAGATTTGGGGGGTTTGGTTTGGTTAATGCATATTTTAAGTGGTGGCAGTGTCCGGAGCGGCAGATTAGAGGTTAATAATTTTATTTTAGTGTTTGCGATGCGGGAGGGACTCAGTTTAGGGGTTAATAGGAAGTTTATGGGTGTTAGTGTACTTTGTGACAGTTTAGTAACGTAAAACTCATAAGTACTGACTTTAGATGGCGGTACGGATCTTGTCATTTTATGCTGTGGCGCTCACTTTTTGACCTCACTGCAAAACTCATAATACCCGCGCAATGGAAGTCCCATTGAAAAAGGACTTTTTAAAAAATGTGGTACTGATGTTGCGTGACGGCCAAAAAAGTGTGCGGTACACCTATTCTGACAAGACTTGTAATAGCGGTGTTAGGGAAAAAGCATCGTTATGGGCCATAACAATGCTTTTTGAGTCATAACGCAAAACTCGTAATCTAGCTGACTTTTAGAAGTAAAATTTTAATGTACGCTGCTTAGCATGTGTATTACATGTAAAAAGTTAAATGTTTGCTCAAGCGAAGCCCCGTATGCTAACTTCAGGACTTCGGATATCACAACCACGCTAACACAGACCTACAGTGCTAAACCAGAAGGTAGTAATGCATATTTTACATCCAATGTTCTATTTTATTTTTATTTTTAAATATATATTTCTATATTATTTGAGCGGAAAGGGCTCCAAAGTGTATGTGTATATATATAAATAAATATATATATATATATATATATATATATATATATGTGTGTGTGTGTGTCTGCATATGTATATACATGTGTATATATAAATACACATATTTACATATATATACTCCAATACAAATATTTATGTGTTTACATTATAACCCTTCCCATTCAAATATCTTTTAAAAAAACATGTACTTTTTATCCTTAATAATATTTTTTTCTTAATATTTATATTAATACTTTTTATCAGATAGTGTATATACAAGTATAACAGTTTATTTATATGTATTTATGTTGCGTTTAGTCCCCTTTTTTAACACATAGGGCTAGATTACAAGTGAGGCGCAAATTGTTTTGCGCAAGCAATATTGTCTTATCGCAAGCCTTTTTCATTGTGTTGATATTAAGACAAGAGAAATCGTGATTTACAATCCTTGAAAAGGCAGGCAAATAGCTTTTACATTCAGACACATACATATACATGGCTAAAGATTTATTTGTATGTGTATATAAGTATATATATATATATATATATATATATATATATATGTAAATCCCACGAGTATCTGCACTCTCACTGCCAGGTAGTCAACGACCAGAGTGCTTTGTCAGGATTAAATTTCAATAGTAAAACATATATAAGTTATAAGGGTGCACTCACTGGATTTGTGAACAAAAAATAGATTTATTTTGTTATATCATAGTGACGTTTTAGGATCCACAGAGCCCATCCTCAGACCAAATACAGTGAGTGCAGTCTATAGGTTTTACTATTGTATATATATATATATATATATATATATATATATATATATATATATATATATAGTATTGAAGGGAAACGGCACACACCATCACTCCAACCACCTGGTGCTCTGTAATGAATGCACACACATCAATATCAGATAATCCCCATCGTTGGCATCTGTGTCTCCAGGGCTATCAAAAGAGCAGGCACAAACAGGGTTTTCCAAAAATGCCTTTAATCCACAAGCAGTGTAACAAGGGCCTGAACCCAAAAGTTTCGGCTTAAATACCGTCTTACCAATCAGCCACGTCCAATCAGACGGTCAGGACCGAGCACACCCACTCCCCACCTGGAAAACACATAACACGCATGGCCGGAAACAGGCAGTGGAAGATGACATTATCTATCCGCATCCTCCTGGTCCGGCACCAACGGGACAGGTTACCATGGAGATAGTCCAAACCAGCAAACACCAGCTTTATATACAATGACGAGAGTAGGTGTGGCCATGGATCACTGACAGCCAGAGGTGGCAGCTGTCAGAGAAAAACCTGTGCATAGTTATACATAATCACTACTACCAGTGTATCTAAAAACATTCACAAGGTGATAATAATTGACCGCGCAGATTGCACACTATACATACAAATATCTCATCGAAAACAACAGATGGTTTAAAACTAAATACAGCGTAACCAATCAGGACTATAGAGTCATGTGCACAGAGTTACCATTTATACCCCTATGGTATCAAGGTAACCCCTGTGCCATCCTATTATCCATAACTTATAGCAACAAGCTAAGGTGCACTTATTCCAAGAGTACACCAAGCCAAGGATTATATGCTCAAAACTGCATGACACAAGGAGTAGGTAGAAACTCAGCAGATGACTCCCACTGTTCATCACTATGGTTAGCAACAACCAAAGCCAATATTTATATTTAGTCCTCGGGGGGTAACCGTATCAAGGTTGAAAATCCAGACGTAATAAGGCTTGTGCCCTATTACCACCACGTCTGGGCCGAGGAACATAATCAATGAGCATTGTTCTGAGGGATGAAACCGCTTGTCCCGCAGCCAGAAAATACCAAGCCACCAGCTGGTTTGAGGGACCCTTATCCAGCGCTTGCCGTATGGCTGTTTTATAGTTGGCTAGTCGTTCCCTAAAGGACGTCACAGTCTTTCCAATGTAATAAAGGGAACATGGGCAGATTATAGCATATACAACAAATTCAGAGGTGCATGTTAGTCAGTGTTTAATAGTAAAGCGCTTGTTAGTGTGCGGGTGATGGAACGTATTACCAGTGAATAAACTGTTGCAAGTCCCACAGTTCCCACAACCAAAGCACCCTAGCTTGCCTTTAGGTAGCCACATTCGCTGCTCATAGCAGTGTGCCGAGTTATTCAGTGCCAAAAGATCCTTCAGATTGCTTGCTCGCTTATACACCATCCGTGGTGAAGGAGAGTCATAGAATGGAAGACTGGTATCCTTGGATATCACCATCCATTTCTTTTTGATGATTGAAGATAGAAATTCAGAACCCGGAGTATAGGTGGTAATAAAATTCAACCAGTTTGAGTTCGTACTAGGTGATTTCCTAGTCATTAATGCCTCCTGTGTCCACTCTTCCTCTTTAGTACCATGTTGTTTAATCAATGGTTGTGGATACCCCCATTGTAAAAATCTTTGTGACATCTCAAGTAATTGGTTGTTCTTATGGGAGTCATCTGTATTGTTGCATGCGACCCGCAGGAGCTGTGAGGAACTGACCCCATCTTTTTGAAACTTAGAATGAAAACTACTATAATGTAATATAGAGTTTTTATCAGTAGCTTTTTGATATAAAGTAGTCTGCAGACTAAACACATTGTTCAAAGAGATCTTAAAAACTTCTAAATCCAGAAAGTGTATCTTATAAAGATCAAATTCCATTTTGAATCTGATAGTAGAATCAAGTATGTTTAGAGTGTTAACCCACTCAACAGAGCTTCTGGGGTACCATTCTAGATCATAAACACATCATCTATGTACAGATGATAAATCTTTATGGGGTTCTGCTCAGAGAAGATGTTACACTGCTCATACATAGCCATGTAAATATTGACGTATGATGGGGCCATATTAAACCCTATCACAGTTCCCATGGTTTGCAGAAAGTAATCATTTTCAAACCTAAAAAAGTTCTTCTCTAAGCAGAATTCCATAAGATGAAGCAAAAACTCTATAGGAGGTCCAGTGTAGTGTAAATTATTAATAAGCACCTGTTTGATTATCTTAATGCCATGTGCGTGGGGTATGACTGTATACAGACTTACTAAGTAAAAAAGAAGTGTAGCACTGGACAACAAGACTCACTGCCCCTCCTGAGTGTTACCGTCCATGTGAAACACCAAAAGTAAAATACAAAAGGAAGAAATATAGGAGGGCGCTAGAAGCAGAGTATATATGTACCGGTTGAGAAGTAATAATTGTAAGTGAGTAGAGGACAACTAATTTGTTAGATAATAAGTACAATTTATTTATAAATTAGGAACACAATGGTTTATCTCTAGGGATATATTATGTGTATCAAATATTCTAGTGTAACAGATATTAATAGGCATCCATGAATATCACCAATCAATAGATTAGATGTATGTTCTAAAAACAGAATACAATATATATTTTTTCACATTAAATATGCCAAGAAATAAATATATACACAATAGGAGTGAATCAATATATTGTGTCACTAAAGCAGCAATTAAATAAGGGCTGCAAGAATGTCACAAAATTATGTCACTCTATTCTAAACATGATACTCAAATATAACAATGAAACATAAATAACAAATGTAAAAAATGTAAAAAATTTGTGAAAACTGGCTTAAAAGACTTAGCCAATCAAAAATACATACGAAGCCTAATTCCAGGGGCCAAGTAGAAATATATTGATTCAATAGGGATGTCTCCCAAAATTCATACTATTGTTTGGAGATATAAGAGGTCAAAAAGAGAGGATTTATTACAGTGTGTGCTACCAAACAACAACTCCAAGGAAGTTTATGATATATAGTTCTATGAACAATGATTCCTCAGATTAGTATGTTGTTTTGTCCACAATGTTTAGGATACTTGTGTTAAAATTTCAACAATACCGCTCTTAGTGAGAGGTTACATTCACCTATGTCCGTTTTTTTAGTGTATCAATGAAACATGGAGATGGGCGGTACTCACCCTCCGGTTTCTGAAAACCCTTGTACAGTTTACCTGTGTTTTTTTGATACAATCAGCCTCCAAGGAGCTTTCAGTGTCCTTCTGATGCAATAAGCTTCCGAAGAGATTCCTGCTTCCTTCTCCCAGGACGGATTCCGACTATCTGCTTCTGATGCGCGATCATGTGTGTGCACGTCATGTGATATTCCTGCGCCTGTGTTGTTATGTTGTGATGTTGCCTGCACTTAGTACATAACGTACGCAGGGCTTTTTTTTCATGTACACTCTGATGTGTAAGCTCTAAGAAGGTAACACAAGTTCTTACAGGTTTGGCCAAACTCAACAAACTCAGTCAATAAAAGATTACAAAGTAGCAGTACAGCTTCAGCTGGCTACAAATCAATGCATTTCACCCGCAGACTCTGGCTTTTTCAAGATCACACTGCTTATACATAGCCATGTAAATATTGACGTATGATGGGGCCATATTCAACCCTATCGCAGTTCCCATGGTTTGCAGAAAGTAATCATTTTCAAACCTAAAAAAGTTCTTCTCTAAGCAGAATTCCATAAGATGAAGCAAAAACTCTATAGGAGGTCCCGTGTAGTGAACATTATTAATAAGCATCTGTCTGACTATCTTAATGCCATGTGCCTGGGGTATGACTGTATACAGACTTAAAACATGCATAGTGACAAGGATGTCTGTGTCCTGTACCTGTTCCATAGTCTTCAACAAATTGATTAGCTCAAAGGAATCTTTTAGATGAGATTTGGTATTCTGGACCACCGGTTGCAGTAAAAAGTATATAAACTCTGCCATGGGCTGTAGGAGCGACTCCCTAGCAGAAACTATCGGTCTGCCAGGGGGATTCTCCAATGACTTATGGATCTTTGGTAAAAGATACAAAATAGGGCATACCGGATGGTCCACAGTCAAGTACCCAAGCGCATCATCATCAATAACATTTGCACATGTGCCAACCCTAAGAACTCATCAATTTGTTTTTTAAAAGTCCAAGTTGGATTCACAGACAGTTTATGATAAGTACTCTCATCCAAGAGTTGTCTCTGTGCTTCAAATTTATACTGGATGTAGTTAAGAACTACCGTGGCCCCACCCTTATCCACAGTCCTGATGACTATATCTCTGTCTGTAGCAAGAGATTTAATAGCCTGTCTGTCGGCTCTACTCAAATTATCCCTACTAGGGGGAATTACCTTACGTATCTCAGTAAGGGATGAGGTGCATATTTGCTGGAATGTTTTAATAGATGTATGTGTATTGGTGGGTTCAAAGACACTTGAAGGCTTGAAGGGTTTAGAAATACAATCCCCTTTATCCTTAAAAAATCTTTAATCTTCAGTTGTCTCTGAAACCTACCCATGTCCACATGGAGATCAAACAAGTCACATTTCGGTTTAGGAACAAATGACAACCCCATGTTGAGTACCTTAAGTTTATCAGTCAGGGGGCGTGAGCTTAAATTATACACTATTGTTTGTTCTTTTTCTGTGTGTTCTTTCTTTTTGTATTTATTCCCCCCTCCTGAGGTGTCTGTGTCTGGACCCTGGGATAAAGGAGGCTTTTGTGCAGATCTTGTACTCATTCCACTTTGGGGTTGTACTTGTGCCACTGTCTGTATGTCACTATCGGAGGACTCCCTTCCACTACTATCAACAGTAGAAAATTGTACCCATCTAGATCTATTAAAGGGTTTTTTATGACCAAACCAAGGGTTTTTATCTTTCCCATAGAGCCATCTGTATACTTTTTTATCTCTATAATCGTTTTCAACAGTTGCAAATTTTTTATTCTTAAACGCCAGGAGGTCATGTTTGCATTTGTCAATTTGTGTTTTAGGTTTTGAAACCCAGTCAGTAGTTGAGTCAGAGGTGAGCACAGTCATTACAGTGTCTATAACAGTATCAGTTTCATTCTTTACTGATATCTTTAGCCTAGAGACCTCTTCAATGACAGGAGCATGAGGTAATGAGAGCATTTGCTCAAAATTCCACACCACCTTCTACAAAAATCAATATTATTACATCCCAATGTATGAATATTCTTGACTCGAAACCCCCTAGGAATAAACTTAAGCTTATGATATTTAGACAAATATACAGTGTGTAGATAAAAATCTATCTCCTTCTTTTCCAAATGTAGTAACTTGTGGAAAATATTAATTGGGGTCTCACCACGACTGTCAGTGATCCGTGGCCACACCTACTTTCGTCATTGTATATACAGCTGATGTTTGCTGGTTTGGACTATCGCATTGGTAACCTGTTGCGTTGGTGCCAGACCAGGTGGATGCGGATAGATAACGTCATCTTCCGCTGCTTGTTTCCGGCCATGCGTGTTATGTGTTTTCCAGGTGGGGAGTGGGTGTGCTCGGTTCTGACTGTCTGATTGGACGTGGCTTAATGGTAATACGGTATTTAGATATGGGTTCTGGGGTTACTCACTATGTCTGCACGGCCTCCATTGACAAAGGGTCCTGCGAGAGCTGAAACGTTTGGGTTCAGGCCCTTGTTACACTGCTTGTGGATTGAAGGCATTTTTGGAAAACCCTGTTTGTGCCTGCTCTTTTGATAGCCCTGGAGACACGATTTGATATTGATATGTATATATATATATATATATATATATATATATATATATATATATATATTAAAATGTGTACATATATATTAATGTATTTATATGTGTATATATGTATTTACAGTCATATATACACATATACAGTATCTATATATATATATATATATTCCTGAAAAATAGTCGCACTCTCAGGTCTTTTAGTGAAAAAAAGTAAATCTTTTAATGAAACGTTTTCGGGGTATTCCTCCCCATCATCAGCATAAACATAAACTGCATCATACAAGCTTATATAGTGACATTGGGGGCTAGTTATCAAGCCGTCTACTTTTCTGGCTTCGCCGGCCCAATACGTCCGCCTAAGCTCGCCTACCTTCGCCGCCGCGGACCTGAAAAAATACGCCTAAGTTATCAAATAAAGCTGTCAAAAAGCCGCGCGGCGATGAGCAGCGGACTGTGACAGTTATCACTCATCCGATCTCGCTGCCCTTCGGCTTTTTCCCAGCTTTATTGCTAGCCTGTCACTAAACACTCACACTAAACTGCACTGTTCTACCCCCTATACCGGCGTCCCCGGAGCCCCCCGCAACTCAATAAAGTTACTAACCCCTAAACCGCCGCTCCTAGACCCTGCCGCAACTCTGATAAATGTATTAACCCCTAAACCGCCGCTCCCGGACACCGCTGCCACCTACATTATACCTAGTAACCCCTATCCTGCCCCCCCTATACCGTCGCCCTCTATTATAAAATTATTAACCCCTATCCTGCTGATCCCGCACCTCTCCGCAACTAAATAAATAGTTTAACCCCTAAACCGCCGCTCCATGAACCCGCCGCAACCTATAATAAATTTATTAACCCCTATCCTGCCCCCCACTACGCCGCCGCCACTGTAATAAAATGATTAACCCCTAAACCTAAGTCTAACCCTAACCATAACGCCCCCCTAACTTAAATATTAATTAAATAAATCTAAATAAATTAACTCTTATTAACTAAATGAATCCTATTTAAAACTAAATACTTACCTTTAAAATAAACCCTAATATAGCTACAATATAAATAATAATTATATTCTAGCTATCTTAGGATTTATTTTTATTTTACAGGTACCTTTCAATTTATTTTAACCATGTACAATAACTATTAAATAGTTATTAACTATTTAATAGCTTACCTAGCTAAAATAAAGAGAAATGTACCTGTGAAATAAATCCTAACCTAAGTTACAATTACACCTAACACTACACTATACTTTAATAAATTATTCCTATTTAAACTAAATACTTACCTGTAAAATAAACCCTAAGATAGCTACAATATAATTAATAATTATATTCTAGCTATCTTAGGATTTATATTTATTTTACAGGTAACTTTGTATTTATTTTAGCTAGTTAGAATAGTTATTAAATAGTTATTAACTATTTAATAACTACCTAGCTAAAAGAAATATAAAATTACCTGTAAAATAAATCCTAACTTAAGTTACAATTAAACCTAATACTACACTATCATTAAATTAACTAAATAAACTACCTACAAAGAACTACAATGAAATACAATTACATAAACTAACTAAAGTACAAAAAATAAAAAAAGCTAAGTTACAAAAAATAAAAAATTAAGTTACAAACATGTTAAAAATATTACAACAATTTTAAGCTACTTACACCTAATCTAAGCCCCCTAATAAAATAACAAACCCCCCCAAAATAAAAAAAATCCCTACCCTATTCTAAATTACATAAATTTCAAAGCTCTTTTACCTTACCAGCCCTTAAAAGGGCCATTTGTGGGGGCATGCCCCAAAAAGTTCAGCTCTTTTGCCTGTAAAATAAAAATACAACCCCCCCCAACATTAAAACCCACCACCCACATACCCCTAATCTAACCCAAACCCCCCTTACAAAAACCTAACACTAATCCCCTGAAGATCATCCTACCTTGAGTCGTCTTCACTCAGCCGAGCCACCGATGGAACTGAAGAGGACATCCGGAGCGGAAGAAGTTAATCCTCCAAGCGGCGCTGAAGAAATCTTCCATCCGATGAAGTCATCATCCAGGCGGCGCTGAAGAAGTCTTCGATCCGGCCGATGTCATCTTCAAAGAGGCGCTGAAGAGGTCTTCTATCCGGGCGAAGTCATCTTCCAAGCCGGGTCTTGAATCTTCCTTCCGCCGACGCGGAACCACCTTCTTCACCGACGGACTACGACGAATGACGGCTCCTTTAAGGGACGTCATCCAAGATGGCGTCCCCTCAATTCCGATTGGCTGATAGGATTCTATCAGCCAATCGGAATTAAGGTAGGAAAATCTGATTGGCTGATGGAATCAGCCAATCAGATTGAGCTCGCATTCTATTGGCTGTTCCGATCAGCCAATAGAATGCGAGCTCAATCTGATTGGCTGATTGGATCAGCCAATCGGATTGAACTTGAATCTGATTGGCTGATTCCATCAGCCAATCAGATTTTCCTACCTTAATTCCGATTGGCTGATAGAATCCTATCAGCCAATCGGAATTGAGGGGACGCCATCTTGGATGACGTCCCTTAAAGGAGCCGTCATTCGTCGTAGTCCGTCGGTGAAGAAGGTGGTTCCGCGTCGGCGGAAGGAAGATTCAAGACCCGGCTTGGAAGATGACTTCGCCCGGATAGAAGACCTCTTCAGCGCCTCTTTGAAGATGACATCGGCCGGATCGAAGACTTCTTCAGCGCCGCCTGGATGATGACTTCATCGGATGGAAGATTTCTTCAGCGCCGCTTGGAGGATTAACTTCTTCCGCTCCGGATGTCCTCTTCAGTTCCATCGGTGGCTCGGCTGAGTGAAGACGACTCAAGGTAGGATGATCTTCAGGGGATTAGTGTTAGGTTTTTGTAAGGGGGGTTTGGGTTAGATTAGGGGTATGTGGGTGGTGGGTTTTAATGTTGGGGGGGGGGTTGTATTTTTATTTTACAGGCAAAAGAGCTGAACTTTTTGGGGCATGCCCCCACAAATGGCCCTTTTAAGGGCTGGTAAGGTAAAAGAGCTTTGAAATTTATGTAATTTAGAATAGGGTAGGGATTTTTTTTATTTTGGGGGGGTTTGTTATTTTATTAGGGGGCTTAGATTAGGTGTAAGTAGCTTAAAATTGTTGTAATATTTTTAACATGTTTGTAACTTAATTTTTTATTTTTTGTAACTTAGCTTTTTTTATTTTTTGTACTTTAGTTAGTTTATGTAATTGTATTTCATTGTAGTTCTTTGTAGGTAGTTTATTTAGTTAATTTAATGATAGTGTAGTATTAGGTTTAATTGTAACTTAAGTTAGGATTTATTTTACAGGTAATTTTGTATTTCTTTTAGCTAGGTAGTTATTAAATAGTTAATAACTATTTAATAACTATTCTAACTAGCTAAAATAAATACAAAGTTACCTGTAAAATAAATATAAATCCTAAGATAGCTATAATATAATTATTAATTACATTGTAGCTATCTTAGGGTTTATTTTACAGGTAAGTATTTATTTTTAAATAGGAATAATTTATTAAAGTATAGTGTAGTGTTAGGTGTAATTGTAACTTAGGTTAGGATTTATTTCACAGGTACATTTCTCTTTATTTTAGCTAGGTAAGCTATTAAATAGTTAATAACTATTTAATAGCTATTGTACATGGTTAAAATAAATTGAAAGGTACCTGTAAAATAAAAATAAATCCTAAGATAGCTAGAATATAATTATTATTTATATTGTAGCTATATTAGGGTTTATTTTAAAGGTAAGTATTTAGTTTTAAATAGGATTCATTTAGTTAATAAGAGTTAATTTATTTAGATTTATTTAATTAATATTTAAGTTAGGGGGCATTAGGGTTAGGGTTAGGTTTAGGGGTTAATAATTTTATTACAGTGGCAGCGGCGTAGTGGGGGGCAGATTAGGGGTTAATAAATTTATTATAGGTTGCGACGGTGTAGGGGGGGCAGGATAGGGGTTAATACATTTAATATAGGTTGCGGCGGGTTCAGGGAGCGGCGGTTTAGGGGTTAATACATTTATTATAGTTGCGGTGGGCTCCGGGAGCGGCGGTTTAGGGGTTAATATGTATAGAGTAGCTTGCGGTGGGCTCCGGGAGCGGCGGTTTAGGGGGTAATAACTTTATTTAGTTGCGGCGGTGTAGGGGGGGTCAGATTAGTGGTGTTTAGACTTGGGGTACATGTTAGGTTGTTAGGTGTAGACAGCTCCCATAGAAATCAATGGGATGTCTGTCAGCAGCGAACTTGTACTTTCGCTATGGTCAGACTCCCATTGATTCCTATGGGATCCGCCGCCTCCAGGCTGGCGCTTTGAAAACCAGGTACGCTGGGCCGTAAAAGTGCCGAGCGTACCTGCTAGTTTTTTGATAGCTAGCAAAAGTAGTGAGAATGTGCCGCACTTGTGTGCGGAACATCTGGAGTGACGTAAGAATCGATCTGTGTCGGACTGAGTCCGGCGGATCGAAGCTTACGTCACAAAATTCTACTTTTGCCGGTCTCGAGCCTTTGATAACTAAGGCGTATCAGCCTCGCCACAAATACGCTGCGGAATACGCAGCGTATTTGAGGTTGACGGCTTGATAACTAGGCCCCTATAACTCATCAAATTAATTTCAAATACCTGTGTAAAAAAGTGTCCTCTCAGTGTAGTGGCGCCAAACAGTGTGTGGAACGCACATTCTGTGTTCCACTGTGTGAACCGGAAGTGCTCAGTGTGATGCTCTTTCCGGTTGTATCAATAATGCAAAAAACTATCCGTAAATAAACTTGTGATATTGAAATATCTTAACTATAAGTATATAAGTGACAAAGTGTACCAACATTGTTCATATGTGTCTTGTTATCAGTGCACAACACTCCTGTGGATTACTCATATTGCGTGAATCTATTCTATATGTGCAATCTTCCTCATACAGACGATCCTATGTGTGCTCATATGTGTTATTGTGTCTATTGTCATATTATTATTGCCTATTGTATTTTCCGGCTTCCCCCTGTTTGTTACCTTACATTTGTCTCTCTCGTTCATCTATGTGTATCTTTCAGCCGGACCCGCTGTCATGGCTTGGTTGGCATGGGAACCGTTTGTTATGCCGGTTCTACTATGGCGGATGGATCTATTATTCGCCCTTTGTTTTATGTGAATTTGCTATGACATAGTACAGTGCTGGTTATTTGAATAACACCTGTATGTTTTAAAGCACACCTATTTGGGGTATATATAGGGGTTAAAGGGTGCTATTTAGCTCCAGTTATGTGTACTATCTGTGTAACATCTTCATTTTATTTACATTGATTCTAAGGTATCTGTATGGACTATGCGTTTAATCCACACAGATAGACCTATAGTAAACTGGAGAGATAACACTAAAATATATGACATAAATGAAAATAATGAAATAATTAAAAAAACAAGTTAAATAAAAACTTTAAGGCAACTCTGCTATTGTTGCTCCAATGTACACTTAGCATCAGTAATGTATAATTGGTTTTGATATTATTCTAGATTATATCTGTCCCTCTTGTAGTTATATATACTTTATATTCATTTAGCTTTCTTGATATATATTTAGGTGAGTTGTGATTTCCATATTAGTCCATATAGTTGTTTTATGGCTCATTGCTATGTAATAACTTCCTTCCGTGGTTCAGTCTTTAGGTTCACTGTAGTGTGTTTGTCCTAGTGCACCGACCTTATATAGTATATATTATATATTTGCACAACCTGACGTTGGAATATAGTTTCCTCAACTCGGGGATTATTTGCATCCCTTAGTTGTTGTATGTCCATATTTCATAATTCTATAGCTCTGCGGTGTTCCTGTTGGTTACATTCTTGTGTCTTACATGTTGAAATCATCTTTTGAACTTAGTGTAGATGAATAGTGTCCTTAGGGCTGCTGTGTGTTTTAAGGAAGCTCAGTATTTTAAGTTTTCACGAGAACTTACGGGCAATAGGCGATGAAAGGCCGAGTACTGTTAAATTGGGGGGGATCATTTCCATGCCCCCCCCCAAAACAGTGGGTGCCCTCAGCACTAAAGAGTCTACCCCCCTAGGGGCCTGACTTCCAGTGCATGGTCACATACTACTCCAGGTCTCTTTGCCATGCCCCAGTGTGTATCTCTGCTTAAATGAGCGCCTTAAAATCTGGCGGAGAGTTTAGCCCTTCTGGGGCTATTGTGCCCAGTCTATACATCCACTCTGCCTCTCTTCTTAGCAGGGCCTTATTTCTATCACCTCCCCTGTCCAGGGGGGGGATGTGGTCAATCAGTATGTATCTGATGGTGGACACCTGATGTCCCATTCTGGCACACTGTCTGGCCACTGGTTGGTCCGAATCTCCTTGTTCCAACGCCAGCCGTATGGCCCGTCTGTGGTTTGCCATCCTTTTGCGGAGTGTTCCGCTCGTTTTGCCCACGTAGAACCGGGCACATGGACAAAATAACAAGTAGACTACAAATGCAGTGGTGCAGGATATTGAGTGCTTGATCTTAAACACTTTATTAGTGTGTGGGAGGTGAAAGTTCTTAGTTGCCATGAGGCCATTGCATGTTGTGCACCCTAGCCATCGGTATGAGCCTTTGATGTTTATGTGGGTTGTGTCCATATAGCTTAATTTGGGGTCCGTGCGTACCAAGCTGTCCTTAAGATTGGTTCCCCTCCGGTATGCTATCATTGGTGTCAGGTTGTGCGTAAAGGTCAGTTTAGGATCAGACTGTACTATTGGCCAGTGCTCTCTCAATATTTTCCCAGCCTGTGTTGTGCTAGGTGAAAATGTTGTTGCCATTATCAATTTCTTCGGTTTTTCTGTCAGATTGTCCTTATATATCAGACTGTCCTGGGTGTATGGGAGTACCTCTTTGAAGGTACTGTCGACTATCTGTTGCTTGTACATTCGTTGTAAGAATTTGTCCCTCATGAGCTGCAGCTGTGAGACCCCTGTAGCGGTATTAGAATTATTGCGCATGACCCTGGTCAGCTGGGACTTGACTATACCTTTTAATAGGGCTGGAGGGTGACAGCTGGTTGCACTTAAAATGGAATTTCTATCAGTGGGCTTACTGTAGAGTGTGGTTCCTAGGACACTACCTTCTATATAGATATTGAGATCTAGGAATTGTATCTCCTTGTGATGGTGTGTAATCTTGAACCTCACTGGTGTAGGGGTATTGTTCCAATCCCTATACCACTCTAACAGTGCCTCCTGTCCCCCACGCCACACCATGAACACATCGTCGATATATCTTACATAGAAGACTACCGGCGATGTGTCAGTGCTCCACAGGTATTGGTTTTCAAAATGAGACATATAAATGTTGGCATAAGATGGGGCCATATTTGACCCCATCGCAGTGCCCGTTAGTTGCAAATAAAAGGATGTCTCAAAGCGGAAATAGTTCCTAGTGAGGCAGTATTCCATTAGTGTCAAAAAATAGTCAATGGGGGGTCCCTCGTACTGTGTGCTGTCTATGAGGTGTTGTTTAGTTGCCATCAGTCCTATGTCATGTGGGATGATGGTGTAGAGACTGTTGACATCCAGGGTAACCAGGATGTCCCCAGTCTCCACACGAACATCCCTCATCTTCCTGATTAAGTCATTGGTGTCTGAAATGTATGATCTGACTGTCTTGACAATGGGTTGAAGAAAGATGTCTATTACTTGTGCCACAGGCTGTGTGAGTGACTGTACAGCGGAGACTATCGGCCATCCTGGCGGGTGGCTTAGGGTTTTGTGTATTTTCGGAGTGGTGTACAAAATTGGGATTCTTGGATGTGTTGTGGTGCAGTACTCAAAAATTTGTTCCGTTAGATGTCCTTGTTCAAATCCTAATTTAAGGATACCATCCAACTCCTTTTTGTATTTGACCGTAGGGTCACCTGGTAGCTCTCTATAGGTGTTACTGTCAGTCAACTGCATAAGTATATCTTCTCTATAGTCCTCATAGTCCATGAGGACTATTGCTCCGCCTTTATCGGCGGGGCGAATGACCAAAGCATGATCATTTTGTAAGGTTTTAATAGCAGCCCTTTCTATGTGTGTGAGGTTGTATCTCCATTTGTTAGACTTCCTGTGTCTTTCAAGGCCTTGTGTTACTAGCCTTATAAAGGTCTTAGTGCTAGCACTACTATTTGTTGGCTCAAATGTGCTAGGCTTTTTGCATTTATATATAGGGCTAGTTACTTCAGGTTTTATTGGGGCATTCTGGAAATATTCTTTAATTTTCATTGTTCGGTTTAGTTTATGTAAGTCTAACTTAAGGTCCATTTCAGTAGTGTTGTGACTAGGTATAAACGATAGACCTTTATTCAACACAGAGTTTTCTGCTGCTGTAAGGGCATGTTTACTGAGATTGACCACTATATTCTCCGTCTGTTGCGGCGTGTGGGTCTGAACCTGCCCCCTTGCCCTCCTGATGTGTGGTCTAAAGTTCCTCCCCCTCCTCTGCGTGACCTTGTGGTAACCCCTAAAAAATGGTCTGGGGTGGATTGTCCCCTGTGTGTATATGGGGGGTGGTACGGGGGTTGAGTCTGGTATGTGTTTGGTGATGTAGGTGTGTGTCGTGTAATGCTAGTGTCTGTTTCTGATGACTCAGCACCACTAGTGTCAATTGTTGTAAATTGTACTCTCCTAGATCGATAGGGTCTCCTAGCTCTACCTTCCAGTGAATTGGTCAGCCACTTGTATACTCTACCATTAGTGTAATCTGCTTTCACTGACTCAAGCTTCCTGATTTTAAATACTAGTAGTTCAGTTTTGTATTTATCCACTTGTTGTTGTAATTTAGTAAGCCAATTCTCCTGTTGGTCTGTTACAAGTGTCTCATTGTTTGTTTGTTCAAATATCACTATCTCATTTTTGACCCTATTGAGTACTATAGTGACTTCCTCTATTACTAGTAGAATCAAATCTAAGGAGCACTTATTCAATATGTGACACCATTTCCTTCTGAATTCAGGGTTATCCCTGCCTATTGTAGGGATATTTTTGACCCTGAAGCCCCTGGGGATGTGACTCAATCTGTGATATTCTGAAAGATAAATACCATGTAGTGTCAGATCTATTTCACGTTTTTTAAGTTTCAATAAATTGTGGTATATATTAATAGGGGTCTCACCAGTAGTTGCTCTGTTGATTGGGGCGAAGAGGATCCTTGCCGCATCATCAGGGGTGTATGTAACAGTGCCTATCTGGGCCCCACGGGCTAGTGCTCCTGCATCAGGGTCTTGTTCAGCCGTGGATGTCCCAATTGGAGGGAGTGTCAGAGGAGAGAGAGGTACTGGCTCCATTCGTATAGATGAGTCTGCTGTATGCTGTAAAAGTACACAACCAAGTGAGTGAGGTAGTAAACGTAGATCCCAGTGTGTATTGGTGTATAAAGTACCAGGGAATTTTCAAAACCAATGTCAAAACTGTAGTTCACTGAGTGAAGAAATCAGGCTGAGGGGGTACACTTGTATGTGCATATCAAATCCCATCCAGTATACAGTGTTACCCTCCAATAGTCATCTGCCTGGGTGCCCACATGCAATGAATATTCCTGAAAAATAGTCGCACTCTCAGGTCTTTTAGTGAAAAAAAGTAAATCTTTTAATGAAACATTTTCGGGGTATTCCTCCCCATCATCAGCATAAACATAAACTGCATCATACAAGCTTATATAGTGACTATAACTCATCAAATTAATTTCAAATAACTGTGTAAAAAAGTGTCCTCTCAGTGTAGTGGTGCCAAACAGTGTGTGGAACGCACATTCTGTGTTCCACTGTGTGAACCGGAAGTGCTCAGTGTGATGCTCTTTCCGGTTGTATCAATAATGCAAAAAACTATCCGTAAATAAACTTGTGATATTGAAATATCTTAACTATAAGTATATAAGTGACAAAGTGTACCAACATTGTTCATATGTGTCTTGTTATCAGTGCACAACACTCCTGTGGAATACTCATATTGCGTGAATCTATTCTATATGTGCAATCTTCCTCATACAGACGATCCTCTGTGTGCTCATATGTGTTATTGTGTCTATTGTCATATTATTATTGCCTATTGTATTTTCCGGCTTCCCCCTGTTTGTTACCTTACATGTGTCTCTCTCGTTCATCTATGTGTATCTTTCAGCCGGACCTGCTGTCATGGCTTGGTTGGCATGGGAACCGTTTGTTATGCCGGTTCTACTATGGCGGGTGGATCTATTATTCGCCCTTTGTTTTATGTGAATTTGCTATGACATAGTACAGTGCTGGTTATTTGAATAACACCTGTATGTTTTAAAGCACACCTATTTGGGGTATATATAGGGGTTAAAGGGTGCTATTTAGCTCCAGTTATGTGGACTATCTGTGTAACATCTTCATTTTATTTACATTGATTCTAAGGTATCTGTATGGACTATGCGTTTAATGCACACAGATAGACCTATAGTAAACTGGAGAGATAACACTAAAATATATGACATAAATGAAAATAATGAAATAATTAAAAAAACAAGTTAAATAAAAACTTTAAGGCAACTCTGCTATTGTTGCTCCAATGTACACTTAGCATCAGTAATGTATAATTAGTTTTGATATTATTCTAGATTATATCTGTCCCTCTTGTAGTTATATATACTTTATATTCATTTAGCTTTCTTGATATATATTTAGGTGAGTTGTGATTTCCATATTAGTCCATATAGTTGTTTTATGGCTCATTGCTATGTAATAACTTCCTTCCGTGGTTCAGTCTTTAGGTTCACTGTAGTGTGTTTGTCCTAGTGCACCGACCTTATATAGTATATATTATATATTTGCACAACCTGACGTTGGAATATAGTTTCCTCAACTCGGGGATTATTTGCATCCCTTAGTTGTTGTATGTCCATATTTCATAATTCTATAGCTCTGCGGTGTTCCTGTTGGTTACATTCTTGTGTCTTACATGTTGAAATCATCTTTTGAACTTAGTGTAGATGAATAGTGTCCTTAGGGCTGCTGTGTGTTTTAAGGAAGCTCAGTATTTTAAGTTTTCACGAGAACTTACGGGCAATAGGCGATGAAAGGCAGAGTACTGTTAAATTGGGGGGGATCATTTCCATGTCCCCCCCCAAAACTAAGGGATGCAAATAATCCCTGAGTTGATCAAACTATATTCCAACGTCAGGTTGTGCAAATATATAATATATACTATATAAGGTCGGTGCACTAGGACAAACACACTACAGTGAACCTAAAGACTGAACCACGGAAGGAAGTTATTACATAGCAATGAGCCATAAAACAACTATATGGACTAATATGGAAATCACAACTCACCTAAATATATATCAAGAAAGCTAAATGAATATAAAGTATATATAACTACAAGAGGGACAGATATAATCTAGAATAATATCAAAACCAATTATACATTACTGATGCTAAGTGTACATTGGAGCAACAATAGCAGAGTTGCCTTAACGTTTTTATTTAACTTGTTTTTTTAATTATTTCATTATTTTCATTTATGTCATATATTTTAGTGTTATCTCTCCAGTTTACTATAGGTCTATCTGTGTGCATTAAACGCATAGTCCATACAGATACCTTAGAATCAATGTAAATAAAATGAAGATGTTACACAGATAGTACACATAACTGGAGCTAAATAGCACCCTTTAACCCCTATATTTACCCCAAATAGGTGTGCTTTAAAACATACAGGTGTTATTCAAATAACCAGCACTGTACTATGTCATAGCAAATTCACATAAAACAAAGGGCGAATAATAGATCCATCCGCCATAGTAGAACCGGCATAACAAACGGTTCCCATGCCAACCAAGCCATGACAGCGGGTCCGGCTGAAAGATACACATAGATGAACGAGAGAGACACATGTAAGGTAACAAACAGGGGGAAGCCGGAAAATACAATAGGCAATAATAATATGACAATAGACACAATAACACATATGAGCACACAGAGGATCGTCTGTATGAGGAAGATTGCACATATAGAATAGATTCACGCAATATGAGTAATCCACAGGAGTGTTGTGCACTGATAACAAGACACATATGAACAATGTTGGTACACTTTGTCACTTATATACTTATAGTTAAGATATTTCAATATCACAAGTTTATTTACGGATAGTTTTTTGCATTATTGATACAACTGGAAAGAGCATCACACTGAGCACTTCCGGTTCACACAGTGGAACACAGAATGTGCGTTCCACACACTGTTTGGCGCCACTACACTGAGAGGACACTTTTTTACACAGGTATTTGAAATTAATTTGATGAGTTATAGTCACTATATAAGCTTGTATGATGCAGTTTATGTTTATGCTGATGATGGGGAGGAATACCCCGAAAACGTTTCATTAAAAGATTTACTTTTTTTCACTAAAAGACCTGAGAGTGCGACTATTTTTCAGGAATATTCATTGCATGTGGGCACCCAGGCAGATGACTATTGGAGGGTAACACTGTATACTGGATGGGATTTGATATGCACATACAAGTGTACCCCCTCAGCCTGATTTCTTCACTCAGTGAACTACAGTTTTGACATTGGTTTTGAAAATTCCCTGGTACTTTATACACCAATACACACTGGGATCTACGTTTACTACCTCACTCACTTGGTTGTGTACTTTTACAGCATACAGCAGACTCATCTATACGAATGGAGCCAGTACCTCTCTCTCCTCTGACACTCCCTCCAATTGGGACATCCACGGCTGAACAAGACCCTGATGCAGGAGCACTAGCCCGTGGGGCCCAGATAGGCACTGTTACATACACCCCTGATGATGCGGCATGGATCCTCTTTGCCCCAATCAACAGAGCAACTACTGGTGAGACCCCTATTAATATATACCACAATTTATTGAAACTTAAAAAACGTGAAATAGATCTGACACTACATGGTATTTATCTTTCAGAATATCACAGATTGAGTCACATCCCCAGGGGCTTCAGGGTCAAAAATATCCCTACAATAGGCAGGGAAAACCCTGAATTCAGAAGGAAATGGTGTCACATATTGAATAAGTGCTCCTTAGATTTGATTCTACTAGTAATAGAGGAAGTCACTATAGTACTCAATAGGGTCAAAAATGAGATAGTGATATTTGAACAAACAAACAATGAGACACTTGTAACAGACCAACAGGAGAATTGGCTTACTAAATTACAACAACAAGTGGATAAATACAAAACTGAACTACTAGTATTTAAAAACAGGAAGCTTGAGTCAGTGAAAGCAGATTACACTAATGGTAGAGTATACAAGTGGCTGACCAATTCACTGGAAGGTAGAGCTAGGAGACCCTATCGACCTAGGAGAGTACAATTTACAACAATTGACACTAGTGGTACTGAGTCGTCAGAAACAGACACTAGCATTACACGACACACACCTACATCACCAAACACATAACAGACTCAACCCCCGTACCACCCCCCATATACACACAGGGGACAATCCACCCCAGACCATTTTTTAGGGGTTACCACGAGGTCACGCAGAGGAGGGGGAGGAACTTTAGACCACACATCAGGAGGGCAAGGGGGCAGGTTCAGACCCACACGCCGCAACAGACGGAGAATATAGTGGTCAATCTCAGTAAACATGCCCTTACAGCAGCAGAAAACTCTGTGTTGAATAAAGGTCTATCGTTTATACCTAGTCACAACACTACTGAAATGGACCTTAAGTTAGACTTACATAAACTAAACCGAACAATGAAAATTAAAGAATATTTCCAGAATGCCCCAATAAAACCTGAAGTAACTAGCCCTATATATAAATGCAAAAAGCCTAGCACGTTTGAGCCAACAAATAGTAGTGCTAGCACTAAGACCTTTATAAGGCTAGTAACACAAGACATGGAAACACACAGGAAGTCTAACAAATGGAGATACAACCTCACACACATAGAAAGGGCTGCTATTAAAACCTTACAAAATGATCATGCTTTGGTCATTCGCCCCGCCGATAAAGGCAGAGCAATAGTCCTCATGGACTATGAGGACTATAGAGAAGATATACTTATGCAGTTGACTGACAGTAACACCTATAGAGAGCTACCAGGTGACCCTACGGTCAAATACAAAAAGGAGTTGGATGGTATCCTTAAATTAGGATTTGAACAAGGACATCTAACGGAACAAATTTTTGAGTACTGCACCACAACACATCCGAGAATCCCAATTTTGTACACCACTCCGAAAATACACAAAACCCTAAGCCACCCGCCAGGACGGCCGATAGTCTCCGCTGTACAGTCACTCACACAGCCTGTGGCACAAGTAATAGACATCTTTCTTCAACCCATTGTCAAGACAGTCAGATCATACATTTCAGACACCAATGACTTAATCAGGAAGATGAGGGATGTTCGTGTGGAGACTGGGGACATCCTGGTTACCCTGGATGTCAACAGTCTCTACACCATCATCCCACATGACATAGGACTGATGGCAACTAAACAACACCTCATAGACAGCACACAGTACGAGGGACCCCCCATTGACTATTTTTTGACACTAATGGAATACTGCCTCACTAGGAACTATTTCCGCTTTGAGACATCCTTTTATTTGCAACTAACGGGCACTGCGATGGGGTCAAATATGGCCCCATCGTATGCCAACATTTATATGTCTCATTTTGAAAACCAATACCTGTGGAGCACTGACACATCGCCGGTAGTCTTCTATGTAAGATATATCGACGATGTGTTCATGGTGTGGCGTGGGGGACAGGAGGCACTGTTAGAGTGGTATAGGGATTGGAACAATACCCCTATGCCAGTGAGGTTCAAGATTACACACCATCACAAGGAGATACAATTCCTAGATCTCAATATCTATATAGAAGGTAGTGTCCTAGGAACCACACTCTACAGTAAGCCCACTGATAGAAATTCCATTTTAAGTGCAACCAGCTGTCACCCTCCAGCCCTATTAAAAGGTATAGTCAAGTCCCAGCTGACCAGGGTCATGCGCAATAATTCTAATACCGCTACAGGGGTCTCACAGCTGCAGCTCATGAGGGACAAATTCTTACAACAAGGGTACAAGCAACAGATAGTCGACAGTACCTTCAAAGAGGTACTCCCATACACCCAGGACAGTCTGATATATAAGGACAATCTGACAGAAAAACCGAAGAAATTGATAATGGCAACAACATTTTCACCTAGCACAACACAGGCTGGGAAAATATTGAGAGAGCACTGGCCAATAGTACAGTCTGATCCTAAACTGACCTTTACGCACAACCTGACACCAATGATAGCATACCGGAGGGGAACCAATCTTAAGGACAGCTTGGTACGCACGGACCCCAAATTAAGCTATATGGACACAACCCACATAAACATCAAAGGCTCATACCGATGCCTAGGGTGCACAACATGCAATGGCCTCATGGCAACTAAGAACTTTCACCACCCACACACTAATAAAGTGTTTAAGATCAAGCACTCAATATCCTGCACCACTGCATTTGTAGTCTACTTGTTATTTTGTCCATGTGCCCGGTTCTACGTGGGCAAAACGAGCGGAACACTCCGCGAAAGGATGGCAAACCACAGACGGGCCATACGGCTGGCGTTGGAACAAGGAGATTCGGACCAACCAGTGGCCAGACACTGTGCCAGAATGGGACATCAGGTGTCCACCATCAGATACATCCTGATTGACCACATCTCCCCCTGGACAGGGGAGGTGATAGAAATAAGGCCCTGCTAAGAAGAGAGGCAGAGTGGATGTATAGACTGGGCACAATAGCCCCAGGAGGGCTAAACTCTCTGCCAGATTTTAAGGCGCTCATTTAAGCAGAGATACACACTGGGGCATGGCAAAGAGACCTGGAGTAGTATGTGACCATGCACTGGAAGTCAGGCCCCTAGGGGGGTAGACTCTTTAGTGCTGAGGGCACCCACTGTTTTGGGGGGGGACATGGAAATGATCCCCCCCAATTTAACAGTACTCGGCCTTTCATCGCCTATTGCCCGTAAGTTCTCGTGAAAACTTAAAATACTGAGCTTCCTTAAAACACACAACAGCCCTAAGGACACTATTCATCTACACTAAGTTCAAAAGATGATTTCAACATGTAAGACACAAGAATGTAACCAACAGGAACACCGCAGAGCTATAGAATTATGAAATATGGACATACAACAACTAAGGGATGCAAATAATCCCCGAGTTGAGGAAACTATATTCCAACGTCAGGTTGTGCAAATATATAATATATACTATATAAGGTCGGTGCACTAGGACAAACACACTACAGTGAACCTAAAGACTGAACCACGGAAGGAAGTTATTACATAGCAATGAGCCATAAAACAACTATATGGACTAATATGGAAATCACAACTCACCTAAATATATATCAAGAAAGCTAAATGAATATAAAGTATATATAACTACAAGAGGGACAGATATAATCTAGAATAATATCAAAACCAATTATACATTACTGATGCTAAGTGTACATTGGAGCAACAATAGCAGAGTTGCCTTAAAGTTTTTATTTAACTTGTTTTTTTAATTATTTCATTATTTTCATTTATGTCATATATTTTAGTGTTATCTCTCCAGTTTACTATAGGTCTATCTGTGTGCATTAAACGCATAGTCCATACAGATACCTTAGAATCAATGTAAATAAAATGAAGATGTTACACAGATAGTACACATAACTGGAGCTAAATAGCACCCTTTAACCCCTATATATACCCCAAATAGGTGTGCTTTAAAACATACAGGTGTTATTCAAATAACCAGCACTGTACTATGTCATAGCAAATTCACATAAAACAAAGGGCGAATAATAGATCCATCCGCCATAGTAGAACCGGCATAACAAACGGTTCCCATGCCAACCAAGCCATGACAGCGGGTCCGGCTGAAAGATACACATAGATGAACGAGAGAGACACATGTAAGGTAACAAACAGGGGGAAGCCGGAAAATACAATAGGCAATAATAATATGACAATAGACACAATAACACATATGAGCACACATAGGATCGTCTGTATGAGGAAGATTGCACATATAGAATAGATTCACGCAATATGAGTAATCCACAGGAGTGTTGTGCACTGATAACAAGACACATATGAACAATGTTGGTACACTTTGTCACTTATATACTTATAGTTAAGATATTTCAATATCACAAGTTTATTTACGGATAGTTTTTTGCATTATTGATACAACCGGAAAGAGCATCACACTGAGCACTTCCGGTTCACACAGTGGAACACAGAATGTGCGTTCCACACACTGTTTGGCGCCACTACACTGAGAGGACACTTTTTTACACAGGTATTTGAAATTAATTTGATGAGTTATAGTCACTATATAAGCTTGTATGATGCAGTTTATGTTTATGCTGATGATGGGGAGGAATACCCCGAAAACGTTTCATTAAAAGATTTACTTTTTTTCACTAAAAGACCTGAGAGTGCGACTATTTTTCAGGAATATTCATTGCATGTGGGCACCCAGGCAGATGACTATTGGAGGGTAACACTGTATACTGGATGGGATTATATATATATATATATATATATATATATATATATATATACTGTATATATATAAAAGTGCATTAGAGCCATTCGCCATTAAGTAGATGAAAACATGTTAAAACATATTTATGGAATATTCATATTAAATAAAGATTTTAACTATGTATTTACTGTAAATATTTCATATTTGCTAATGTGAATATGCATTATAAGTTGTTTGCACAATGGGTCTTAGGTTTTTTTTCAGCAATTTTTTTTTCTCCATTGACTTCTATGGGGAATGCAAAAATGCAATGGTGTTTGCGCAATTCCGGGTGTTTGTTTTTTTTTCTACTTTTTATTCTCCATTGATTTCTGTGGGGGAATACATGCACATGCACCTTGAAAACGGAAGTTAGGATTGTTACGCTATTCGGTGCAATAAAAATATTTAGTGCAAAATGAGTTTTTTTTGGAACTTGTAATACAAACACAACACGACTAGCACAAAAAGTTTAACTCTAGCAAAGTTTTCATGATTGTGGAAAAATATTCTGTGACACTTGTAATCTAGCCCTTAGCCTTTATGTAAGATCTTCAGCCACACTAACCCAAAAAGCGCAAAATTTGATTTGCGATTGATGGAACGCATTTACTTTAAACGTATATTATGTGTGCAAGTTAGCGTGGTCGCGATATTGCTTATTGCGACTCGTGCAAACTAGGGTTGCACCGATACCATTTTTTTAAGACCGAGTACAAGTACCGATACTTGTTTTCAAATACTCGCCGATACCAATTACTGATACTTTTTTTTTATGTCATGTGACAGTTTACCAAGCACAATACAGACTAATTATTTAAAGGGACACTCAGGTTAAATTAAATTTTCATGATTCAGATACAGCATGTAATTTTAAACAACTTTCCAATTTACTTCCATTAAAAAAAATGTGCACAGTCTTTTATATTTACACTTTTTGAGTCACCAGATCCTACTGAGCATGTGCAAGAATTCACAGACTATACGTATATGCATTTGTGATTGGCTGATTGCTATCACATGGTACAAGGGGAGTGGAACTATACATAACTTTGAAATTTGTTATAAAAAAAACTACTACTTATTTGAAGTTCAGACTAAGAGCTATTGCATTGTCTTGTTATCTTGCATTTGTTGATTATGCAAATCTAATGTGTTGACTGGTCCTTTAAGATTCCTTCTTTATAACTATGAAGGACTGTAACTCAAAAGACATTATGAAATAATAAAACAGGTTTTATTTGTCACAAAGTTCACAGAACATGTTTAGAAATAAAAATATTACAATAAAATATTTTAACAACAACAATAAATAACAAATATAAAATTGCAACCAACCAAAAGTGCCATACAGTAAAAAATAGAACAGAATACTGTTTAATCATGGTGAACAACACTATGGGCTAGATTACATTTGTCTGGCAAGCTTTACCAATGCTCTCATTACACATCCTACTCCATTAAAGACTATGGAGTTGGAAATGTGAACAGAGCATTGGTAAAGCTTACCAATCAAATGTAAATCTAGTCCTATAATTGCAGGATGAGTGTTCATTGGGATTAACTTAATTTTTCCTTTGAGTACTCTTCCTGCAATTATATAAGCTAAGATGTTCCTCAGAGTACAGTATGTTTTGAACATAATTGTCAAGATGAGAACTAGCAGTATAAAAGGCAATCTAGCAATTAGAATAATTTTTCAAAAGTTAGTGGCAAGTTCTTTTTAAGGAACAGAACAGAAGCATCTCTGCATGTTCAGCTATAAGTCTGTTTTTGCTATCAGTAAGGAGGTTCAACTTTCCACACTACTGCATGGGGCAGAAAGATATTTTTGGGCCATTTTAGCCAGAGCTGGAAATCACAGTTTATTAACTGCCCAGTACTTCAGGGGTTTGTCTGAACGCAGTACAGTGATCTCTCCTACAATAATACAAATAAGAGCAATTTGTATTGGCAGAACAGTAGTAAACAATTTTTAGTTTAGTCTCCACTCCAGCTTTAAATGAAATGGGAACATGCAGTTTGAAAAAAACACCACAAGATCGCATATGGGTAGTAAGTGGAGGTATCGGTTTAAGTATCGGTGCATTTGCATGAGTACAAGTACTCATGCAAGTACTTGGTATCGGTACCGATACCGATACTAGTATCGGTATCGGTATCGGTGCAACCCTAGTGCAAACAATAGCATACCACTTGTTATTTAGCCCACTTTTTTTAATGTGTTTGGAATTAGCATGAACAAAGGCACATTCCACATAAAATATTGTCACAAAGGTGCGTTCTTGTTTGAACATCTTCAGATACAATGTGGCAATTGTTAAGGTTCATGCTTTACATTTTCAGAGTAGTTAAAATCCCATGATAGAAGATAATGTAAGTTGCACCCAATTTCTTCAAGGAGAAATTCATTTCCAACACTGTTCTTCTTGGTTGAAGATGAAAATCTTGCAAATCAGTAGATGCTTTATTTTTCATTTTCTTTTTCATTTTGATTAGTTTCATTTACATTTTTTTGACTGAAGCCTTTTTTCATCATGAGACATTTCAGATTGCGATCACTTGAAAAACAAAGCATGCTGAAAATATTGATAACATTTGAAAACTCATATCCATGATCCAAATATTAGAAAGATTGTGCAAATGTGTAAATTTGAGCCACTTGTCTTTAGTTATTAAATAATTTTTAAAATATTGTTTATGTGTCAAGACAAGTAACAAAAACTGACCATTTATACAATTCATATAAAATAGTATTCTAAGTTCTCAATTAAATTACTACTATTGCTTTAAATATATGGCCCCAAGTAATGGGTGGAAATGGTTTCCAACCTGAAACCTGTCTACCTGTCTTCTTAACTTGCATTGGAAAGGTTCCAAAGAAGCTCCCACTGCTCAGTACATGGAGCCTATCTTGTCACTTGTGTCAAGTGATGCTGGAAATGGTTGGTGATTGCCATTTACATATGTATGTCACCCCTGATTGGCTCCAAGTTTACATTCAGCTCTGCAGCAATAGTGATTTGTCATTGTGGAGCTGACTTTAAATATGTGTTTGAGCCTTGAGGTTAAACACAGGGGGGTTGATCACAATATTGTTCTTATTTTTAGCAGATAAAGCTTCTGAATGTTGGCTCACATTGTCAGTGTGTTTTTTAGTGATCACAATTACAAAATGTTTTTGCTTTTAAAGGATAATTAAATACAGTATAATTGTATAATCAACACTTGTACAATAAAAAGACAATGCAACAGCACTTGCTCTGAATTTTAAATGAGCAGTAGATTTTCTTCTAATTTTTTTTAAATCCACATCACTTTTGCTGGCCCTCTATATCATATGACATCAGAAATCAAAGATTCATATAAATATCCTCTAAGAACTCTTGCACATGCTCATTAGTGCATATAAAAATACTGTGCACAGTTTGATAATGAAAGTAAATCAAAATGCATGTTAAACATTTCTTCCAAAAAAAAAATTCTCTCTTTAAACGTTGGTAATGTCAAAGGAGGTATGCTTCATGTATTGTGTCCTCAATTGCTTTAACTGGAATAAACATTGCATTTTTTACAATACTCCTCTCTCTATGGGGTAAATTTATCATGGCGCGGACAGACATGATCCGCTATAGCGAATCATGTCCGACGCACATCGATAAATGCACCAGCAGTTCACAAGAATACAATACCGAATAATGCAATACCGCCCCCTGAAGATTCGTGACCAATCGCCCGCTAGCCCAGATAGCATGTATTTTTGCTGCAAGTTTGAAAATGAATTGTTAAACTCTTGCTAGACTTGCCAAGCTTCAAAAGTTTGCTGTACAATTGTTGCAAGTCTTCATTGAAAGTCTCTGGAATAGACTTGCTTTGTAAATTTGCAGCAAGTATGCCACAATTGTGTATAGCATTTGTTTATTTTTCTGTAAAAATTGCAAATATATTGCTAAACTCTTGCTAGACTTGCCAAGCTTCAAAAGTTTGCTGCACATTTGTTATACAGGGAGTGCAGAATTATTAGGCAAATGAGTATTTTGACCACATCATCCTCTTTATGCATGTTGTCTTACTCCAAGCTGTATAGGCTCGAAAGCCTACTACCAATTAATCATATTAGGTGATGTGCATCTCTGTAATGAGAAGGGGTGTGGTCTAATGATATCAACACCCTATATCAGGTGTGCATAATTATTAGGCAACTTCCTTTCCTTTGGCAAAATGGGTCAAAAGAAGGACTTGACAGGCTCAGAAAAGTCAAAAATAGTGAGATATCTTGCAGAGGGATGCAGCACTCTTAAAATTGCAAAGCTTCTGAAGCGTGATCATCGAACAATCAAGCGTTTCATTCAAAATAGTCAACAGGGCCGCAAGAAGCGTGTGGAAAAACCAAGGCGCAAAATCACTGCCCATGAACTGAGAAAAGTCAAGCGTGCAACTGCCAAGATGCCACTTGCCACCAGTTTGGCCATATTTCAGAGCTGCAACATCACTGGAGTGCCCAACAGCACAAGATGTGCAATACTCAGAGACATGGCCAAGGTAAGAAAGGCTGAAAGACGACCACCACTGAACAAGACACACAAGCTGAAACATCAAGACTGGGCCAAGAAATATCTCAAGACTGATTTTTCTAAGGTTTTATGGACTGATGAAATGAGAGTGAGTCTTGATGGGCCAGATGGATGGGCCCGTGGCTGGATTGGTAAAGGGCAGAGAGCTCCAGTCCGACTCAGACGCCAGCAAGGTGGAGGTGGAGTACTGGTTTGGGCTGGTATCATCAAAGATGAGCTTGTGGGGCCTTTTCGGGTTGAGGATGGAGTCAAGCTCAACTCCCAGTCCTACTGCCAGTTTCTGGAAGACACCTTCTTCAAGCAGTGGTACAGGAAGAAGTCTGCATCCTTCAAGAAAAACATGATTTTCATGCAGGACAATGCTCCATCACACGCGTCCAAGTACTCCACAGCGTGGCTGTCAAGAAAGGGTATAAAAGAAGAAAATCTAATGACATGGCCTCCTTGTTCACCTGATCTGAACCCCATTGAGAACCTGTGGTCCATCATCAAATGTGAGATTTACAAGGAGGGAAAACAGTACACCTCTCTGAACAGTGTCTGGGAGGCTGTGGTTGCTGCTGCACGCAATGTTGATGGTGAACAGATCAAAACACTGACAGAATCCATGGATGGCAGGCTTTTCAGTGTCCTTGCAAAGAAAGGTGGCTATATTGGTCACTGATTTGTTTTTGTTTTGTTTTTGAATGTCAGAAATGTATATTTGTGAATGTTGAGATGTTATATTGGTTTCACTGGTAAAAATAAATAATTGAAATGGGTATATATTTGTTTTTTGTTAAGTTGCCTAATAATTATGCACAGTAATAGTCACCTGCACACACAGATATCCCCCTAAAATAGCTAAAACTAAAAACAAACTAAAAACTACTTCCAAAAATATTCAGCTTTGATATTAATGAGTTTTTTGGGTTCATTGAGAATATGGTTGTTGTTCAATAATAAAATTAATCCTCAAAAATACAACTTGCCTAATAATTCTGCACTCCCTGTAAGTCTGTGTAGAAAGTCTTCAGAATAGACTTGCGTTGTAAATTTGCTGAAAGTTTGCCACAATTGTGTATAGCATGTGGTTTTTTTCTGTTAAAATTGCAAAGGAATTGCTAAACTCTTGCTAGACTTGCCAAGCTTCAAAAGTTTGCAGCACATTTGTTGCAAGTCTGCGTAGAAAGTCTTCAGAATAGACTTGCTTTGTAAATTTGCTGCAAGTTTGCCACAATTGTGTATAGCTTGTGGTTTTTTTTTCTGTTAAAATTGCAAAGGAATTGTTAGACTTGCCAAGCTTCAAAAGTTTGCAGCACATTTTTTGCAAGTCTGCATAAAAAGTCTTTAGAATAGATTTGCTTTACAAATTAGCTGCAAATTTTCTGCCAGATTACAAGTGGCACAGCCCTTTTGGGCACACAGATAAGACCATTAATTTTGCAAGTTGAAAGTAAATGCGAATGCTAGAGTGCAATCACGATTTAGGTTTTTTGGCTTAATGTGACTTCAGAGCTCTGGTTAAAGGGACACTGTACCCAAATGTTTTCTTTTGTAATTCAGAAAGAGCATGCAATTTTAAACAACTTTCTAATTTACTCCTATTATCAATTTTTCTTCGTTCTCTTGCTATCATTATTTGAAAAAGAAGGCATCTAAGCTTTTTTTTTGTTTCAGTACTCTGGACAGCACTTTTTTATTGGTGGATGGATTTATCCACCAATCAGCAAGGACATCCCAGGTTGTTCACCAAAAATGAGCCGGCATCTAAACTTACATTCTTGCATTTCAAATAAAGATACCAAGAGAATGAAGAAAATATGATAATAGGAGTAAATTAGAAAGTTGCTTAAAATTTCATGCTCAATCTGAATCACGAAAGAAACATTTTGAGTAGTGTCCCTTTAACTGTTACACTCAACTAAATAGTTGCCCGATACATATCAAAAACATATGTAACAGTACAGTTACATTCAAATTGACACTGTCTGATAGAAATTATTGCATAAAAATATTGCATTGCAAAATTAAGAGTGCAAAAATATGAAAACACACATGCCAGCTGTTATTTTTTGTTCTTGTTCAAAATAAAGCTCCATTAAAGCGGACATAATACGCTACTTCATATTATGTCCGCTCGCACATTGATAAATATGTCCCTTAATCTTGCCCTTTATGTTTCTCCTACATTTTAATTTTGGTATCTAAAAATTCACTATTCCTTGATTTTACATATTTATTGATTTGAAGATACTTTGCATTGATTATACTTACATTGAAGTCATACCGTGGAAGTAATAATTTCTTTGACTCATCTTTTTATACTAGCTATGTCACTTTTAGTACCTTTAGGAATTATTTCAACATATATTAAAATATATTATATAAGATAATATATAATGAAACTGAATTTTCTATTTACCTTTTGAAAAGCTGCAAACTAAATAGTTATTATGTAACAAAGGGTCATAATCCTCATTCTGAATTAGAAACTAAAATATATTCAAGGGAATCATTGTCAATATTTTTTTCTGAATTTCTTCTCTCTCTATGCTGGCAGTTTTTTTTTATCATCCGATAAGACAACTCTGTTTAACAATATTGCTTTCACTTTAATAAAACACATAGTAATAAAAGGTCACTTCTCTTTTTGACTCATCTGGACTCCAGTCCAGTCTGGACTATTATAGTCAGGGATCAGGGTGGGGAGCAGACACTTATGCATGCAATGCACTGAATTTGTCAAGTTTGTGCGAGTGAAGATCTAGGGGTCGATTTATCAACACCCATATGAATCTGTTTCCGCGAAAGCCTTTGGGCTCGCTGGAAACAGGAGTTAAGAAGCAGTGGTCTTATGACCGCTGCTCCTTAACTCATCTGCCACCTCTGAGGTGGCGGACAGCAATCAGCCCAATCGGATACGATCGGGATGATTGACACCCCCTGCTAGCGGCCGCGAATGTGCAGGGGGTGGCATTGCACAAGCATTTCACTATAAATGCTTGTGCAATGATAAATGCCGACAGCGTATGCTGTCAGCATTTATTGATGTGCAGCGGACATGATCTGCTACAGCGGATCATGTCCGCCCGCACATTAGTCAATCGCCCCCCTAGCTCAAACTGTTAGGGTTTTTAAAAAAATGTGCACCAAATACAACATAAGTACATTAAAATAAAGTGTTACACCCATATATACACTACCTAATAAAATGATTAATTGAAATATTACTACAATTTTTTTTATAAGGGTTAAATGGTATATGGTATATGAAAAGGTGCTTTAACTTACTTCAGCTATAACGCTGTAGGTCCTACACAGTGTTGGGTTAGTGCGCAAACAATAAGTATTTTTTTAAAAGTGCGCTCTATTGAAAACTAAATGGAGAAGAAGTTAACGGGATCATAATATTCAAAGTCCTGAAGTTAGCATGCATCAGGTTTTACTCATGCTCAAATGATTTACTTTCAACATGTAATACAAGCGCTAACTTGCCCGTGTTAAAAGTTTACTTTCAGCTGTGTTTACGAGCGAACAAAATAAATATTTAACGCACCACTTGTAATCTGGCCCAATATGTGGTAGCAAGGTAAATTGTCTGTAATCACCATCCTTACAATAATACATAGAAAAAGTAGTAATCTTGCTGTCTTAGCCCACCATCCATCAGTTGTAAAATATATACTTTTATCATTTCACCTACACCCATTTGTTCTGTTTGCCTATATCTTACAAAAGCATTAAAGCAAGAAAACATGAAACCTTAAAAAATGTTTTCATGATTGAGAAAGAGAATACAATTTTAAAAAACTTTCCAAATTTTCTTCTATGATCTATTTTGCTTTATTATCTTGGTATCCTTTGTTGAAGAAAATCAATCATTACTGGGAGCTAGTTAACACACTGGGTGAGCCAATTACATGAGGCATATTTGTGCACCCACCAATCAGCAGCTTCTGAGCCTACCTAGGTGTGCATTTCAACAAGGAATACCAAGAGAACAAAACAAATTAGATAAAATAAGTAAATTGGAAAGTGGTGTTGACCGAATAACCTGGGCTGTAACCCTGTGTACCCATTTCACAAACTATTATTATTATTATTCTGAGAGTTAAAATTGTGCACTTCAAATGTATTTTTTATTTTTAAGTTCCCCATGTGCTTTTAAGATGGGATGATGAGCCACAATCAGCACTGCTAGGCACATTTTTGTACATATAGACAAAAGAGAAAAAAGAAAAAAACAATGGGACACACAATATAAGTGTTTGCAGAAAAGGCAGGAGACCTCGTCTGTGTTTACACAGTAATACATTATAATAAGTACTAAAAGCCAATTAGTATATTTAAAAAATTAAATAAAAAACACTTTTTTTGTGGGGAAAAATCAATACTGCTAAGTCCAAATTAAATATTACACTGGTAATCAACTTTAGTATCTGCAAGTCACTTCTACCTAATGTTCAATGCTTCTCCTCACCACCCCATATAATTTGGACTTTCTAGCTCTGAGAAATAGCTGCAGTACATTTAACAAGCTGAATCAATATGTATAGGCTGTGGACTCATTCTCATGGTTCAGAAATCTCCCATTCAAAATGCTCAGTCTCTTGTAATGGGCAACGCATGTGAGTTACTTGTTGGTGAAAAAGAAATCTGGATCTGCACAATCGCTACTATTGCTTGCTGTTCTGCGTAAAGTGATGAGCGCTGTGTATGCGCAGTCATAATACTCATAAACAGGTAGCAAAAGAGCAGGGCACACACTTAAGGGGTATGTAAATAGCTTTCAGTGACAGGCTTTGCATAAAGGTCCTCACAGAGGGATAGTACAGGAGTCAGCTTTCAATTCAAATTCTCGTGAAATATATTAAAAAGGTGAGGATTCATGACGGAAACATATATTTTTAATATTAATGAAATAATCCTTTCCACCAACATTTTATTTTGCTATCTGCCCCTTTAAATATTGAAAACTTGGTTATTAAAGGGACAGCTGCTGTTATCTTAGTGCCCTGGAGCAACATACTAAGGCTTCTATTTTCAGCCAAAAGTTTCTATGTGCACACATCTGAAGAGACAGCTGAAATGGGAGGGTTAAAGATTTTATTCGACATCACAGGAGAAGCTTTCAAGAAGTGAAAAAAAGAAATGAAAACACATGCAGCAAGAAAATGAGATTAATAAACAAGCAATGACATCTACTAAACAAAGGTAGGTAAACCTATTACTAAAATTATCATTTACTGTGCCTTTTGTGAGAACTTTTACTGTGAGCATGCATGCAAAGCATACTTAAAGGTACAGTCTAGTCAAAACTAGATAATAAAAAAATGCACTTTTAAACAACTTTCCCATTTACTTTTATCATCAAATTTGCTTTGTTCAATTGGTATTCTCAGGTAAGATCAACCATTAGATTATATATATATATAAAAAAAGAATCTCACTAGCTGCACACACACATGTTGTGTATGATTTGTTTAGCAGTATTAGTAAGCCACCTGCTACTGCATTACATACCCCCCAACTGTCCCGATTTTTGCGGGACAGTCCCGATTTTTTTTTTTTTTTTAAATTCTATTGGGCCCATAGAATTGCTCTCACAGGGTTAGATACCTGTTATATTCCCTGTGGAAAAGGAATGGTGTGTGGGTTAAGCAGGAGTAAGAAGGCTGTATACTCTCTGACCACGGGTAATGGTGACCTCTCTAACCTACCTCTGGTAATGATGATATCTAACCCCTGGTGATAATACTAGCATGCCTTCAGTTTTATACAATGAGCAGTGCTAATACCAGGGTAACGAACAGTGTAACGAACAGTGGCAGCCGCAGACTGCCAGCTAATGTGCTTACCAACCCCAGGACCCCATACAATGAATTACAGATACCCATATATGATGTAGTGTGTGTGTCTATCTGTATCCATAACTGTGTGTGTGTATCTGTATCTATAAGTTTATGCTATGTAGTGTGTGTGTGTCTGCATGTATAAATGTAAGCTATGTAGTGTGTGTATGTGTATCTGCATGTATAAGTGTGTATCTGCATGTATAAGTGTATGCTATGTAGCGTGTGTGTGTCTGCATGTATAAGTGTATACTATGTAGTGTCTGTGTATCTGCATGTATAAGTGTATGCTTCATGTATAAGTGTATGCTATGTAGTGTGTGTGTATCTGCATGTGTAAGTGTATGCTTTGTAGTGTGTATGTATCTGCATGTATAAGTGTATGCTATGTAGTGTGTGTGTATCTGCATGTATAAGTGTATGCTATGTAGTGTGTGTGTGTGTGTATCTGCATGTGTACGTGTATGCTATGTAGTGTGTGTGTGTATCTGCATGTGTAAGTGTATGCTATGTAGTGTGCTACTGTGCATTTTTGCTGACTTTAAAGGCCAGAATCTAGAATATTAATGGGGAATGCAGAGAGTAGTTTTAAAGAATTTATTAATAAATGTGCAATTAAGATAAAAATATTTAGCAATGTCTTTGCAAAGGCTAATTAAATACAGTGCTCACAGTGGTTTGAGCTTGTGTTTGATTTGCTGCCTAAGTGTATTAAAATATATGACTTTATTTAGAATTTTATTTTTATTACTTTGGTCTTATGATTTTTTAAGCCCCGCCCACCACATTTCAATTTTTTTGCCGGGGGGGGGGGGGGTGGGGTTGGTTGTCCCTCTTTTGAATTTTTAAATGTTGGGAGGTATGGCATTACACAGAACATACAAATACAACTATCTCACTAGCTCTGCACACATGTGTAACATATAATTATACACTAATGATTTGTTTAGCAGCATTAGTAAGCCACCTGCTACTGCATTACACAGAACATACAAACACAATTAGATTTAAATGTTAAAGGGATAATCCAAATACAATTGAAATATGCATCTTTATTTTTCTGTTTGAAAATGAGCATTTTTGTAATATACAGATATAAGAAAACCTTTTTTAGAAAACTGTTAAGTGTATGAAATATACAGACATTAGCAAACAAACTGCATCTGCTTGTGACTTTCTGATATAATGGTGTAGCACTGCAGTACTAGAAGGGTGGGAGCTGTATTTTATTGCTTTGATGCTGTTCAGAAGCCTGGCAGGGGTTAATATTTTGTGTTGTTTTTGGTGTGGGTTACAGTATTTGTGCAGTTTAAAATAACTATGTCCTGCTATGTAGATGCTGAAGGGTTAATAATGTAACCCTTGCTTGTTTAATTTGGCCCTACATTGAAAAAGTGTTATTCATATGCTAGTGAGCTGTTAGGGTGTTTTATTTAACATGCATTAAAAATACAGTAAATATTTTAAGGTAATTAGTGATTTTAATCTAATTTTCTTGCTGCAAATGTTTTAATTTACTTTTTGAAATGATTCTACTGTGATGCCTATCAAAATCTTTAACTTAAATTAAAAGACTTGCAGCAAGAAACTGAGATTAAATCCCTATTCCCTAAAAAATAATCCTTGTTAACAGTCCCTTTAATATCAGTTGCCAATTATTTTGATCTAGGGCAGTGGTTTTCAAACCTGTCCCCAGGCCTCCCCAATAGGTCAGATTTTCTGGATTACCTTGGATGAGAGCAGGTAAATAACCATCAGCCAGATTACGAGTTTTGCGTTATGAGCGGCTCGCTACTAACTTGCAAGTTATTTCCACCGCTCACCTTTAATAGCGCTGTTATTACAGGTTTGCAAAAACCCGGCCGTTAGCAGGTAATATGGCAGCGTTGAGCTCCATACAGCACACAAATACCAGCGCTGCTTTGAGCTGGTTTTACGTGCTTGTGCACGATTTCCCCAGAGACATCAATGGGGAGAGCCGGCTAAAAAAAAGCCTAACATCTGCAATAAAGGAGCGTAAAGCTCCGTAATGCAGCCCCATTGATTCCTATGGGGAAAGAAAATTTATGTTTACACCTAACATAAACCCTGAGTCTAAACACCCCTAATCTTTTGCCCCCGACATCGCCGACACCTACATTACAATTTTTAACCCCTAATCTGCCGCCTCCAATGTTGCTGCCACTTACCTACACTTATTAACCCCTAATCTGCTGCCCCCAATGTCACTGCCACCTACATAAATTTAATAACCCCTAATCTGCCGCCCCCAACATCACCGCCACCTACATAAATGTATTAACCCCTAATCTGCCACCCCCAATCTCGCTGCCACTATACTAAAGTTATTAACCCCTAAACCTAAGCCTTTAATAGCTCCCAGTAGTGCATTGCTGCTTCTTCAAAAAATGATATCAAGAGAATTAAGCAAATTAAATAATAGATGTAAACTGGAAAGTTGTTTAAAATTGTATGCTCTGTTTCAGGGTTCTTCAAACTTTTCCCCCCAAGACCCAGTGCCATGATACCACAAACCTTTGGGACCCAATTTTTATACTTGGTCTTGAAATAATTTTGTAAGAAATAAATGACATGATAGCTGCAATTTTTGGCAAAAGAAACTAAATATGTGCATGCTTTATTCCTGATTATAGTCAAATCTGAAAGCGTTGTAAAACGTAATAACACACACACTCTCATACAACACACACACCACACACTCTCATACAACACACATTTTCATGTAACACACACACCACACACAACACACATTTCCGTGTAACACACATACCACACACACTCTCGTACAACACACACTTTCATATAACACACATACCACACACACTCTCATACAACACACACACTTTCATATAACACACACTCACCCCATACACTCTTACAACACACACATACACACACACTTTCATAACACACGCATACCACACACACACTCTCATACAATACACACACCACACACTCTCATACAACACACATTTTCATGTAACACACATACCACACACACTCTTGTACAACACACACTTTCATACAACACACATACCACACGAACTCTCATACAACACACACACTTTCATATAATGCACACATACACACACACTTTCATAACACATGCATACCACACACACACACACACACACACCTAAACAACACACATACCACACACTCTCTCATATAACAGACACACACTCTCATACACAACACATGCACAGCACACACACAATCTCATACAATACACCACACACACTCCTACAACACACACACAAGTCGGGACCCAGTACACATGGTGTTGTGACCCAGTAATGGGTCCCGACCCATGGTTTGAAGAATCCTGCTCTATTTTAATTATGAAAGAAAAATGATGGGTTTCATGTCCCTTTAAAGGGACAGTCTATTCAAAATTAAACTTTCATGATTCAGATAGGGCATGCAATTTTAAACAACTTTCCAATTTACTTCTATTATCTAATTTGCTCAATTCTTTAGATATCATTTGTTGAAGAAATAGCAATGCACATGTGTGAGCTAATCACACAAGGCCTCTATGTGCATCAACCAATCAGCAGCTACTGAGCATATCTAGATATGCTTTTCAGCAAGTGATATCAAGAAAATGAAGCAAAATAGGTAAAAGAAGTAAATTAGAAAGTGGTTTAAAATGACATGCTCTTTCTAAATAATGAAAGAACTCTGAATAATATGGGTTTTTACTATGCTGAAAATTGGTAATGCAGGCTTCAGACCTCAAATGATTAACAATAGTCTGTATATCTTTCTAATTGGCTTTAGCATGGACTTTGTGCTAACATAAAACAAGGAAAGGCATACTGATAGTATGATGTTTTATTATGTATAATTAAATAATTCACGTTATAATCACAAAGTGTATCATGCCCATGTAACGGGACAGACTATTGCTGAACAGACTTTATCTAATTATTTTGCATATCTAACTTTATACTCATTTATTTGATGTTGTTTTCTATTACAGAAACATGTCAAAGGGTCTATAAAGACATTACTGACCATGAAATGAGAAGATGCATAGGAGATAGCTTCACCAATCCCACACAAGAATTGTTTGTGGTCACAGGTAAGCAGTTACGTTTTTTCTTGTTTAAATCACCCCACTGAGTCATTTCTTTTTAAATTATTTTTGTTTTTTTTGTTTATACAACATGCTTATATGGATGTGATACAGCATTGGAGTGTTTTTTTTTTGTTTATACAACATGCTTATATGGATGTGATACAACATGGGGAGTGTTTTTTTGTTTATACAACATGCTTATATGGATGTGATACAGCAGGGGAGTGTTTTTTTGTTTTTACAACATGCTTATATGGATGTGATACAGCAGGGGAGTGTTTGTTTCTGTCTATACAACATGCTTATATGGATGTGATACAGCAGGGGAGTGTTTTATTTCTGTTTATACAACATGCTTATATGGATGTGATGAAGCAGGGGAGTGTTTTATTTCTGTTTATACAACATGCTTATATTGATGTGATACAGCAGGGAAGTGTTTTACTCACTTCCCTGATCCTCCCATGATCATAAATAGAGCAGCCATGTTGGAGTTTTCTCTGTGCTTGGATTGAGCTGACCCTTTGAAAGGAATGTTCTATTTTGATAGGGGTGCTTCTTTGTGACAGGATTTTTATTGCACTATCAACTAATATCAATTAAAATGTTAATGAATTATAAATCTTGTCTAAAAAGAAGCATTCTTCAAACAAAGGAATGCTCCTGTCACAAGAACAATAAATGAAACTCCCTTTACAATTTTCAGTGCTTCAGCAACATGCAACTTAAGATAAAACAATATATATTTCTTTAAAAGGGCATATTAGTAAAAAAAAATACATGCTCTAATTTGTTTTAATTCCTTTTAAGACCATCAACCCTGCACTAACCCACAAAGGGGTTAAACACACAGTAGAAGTACCGCTTGGAACCACAGAGCACTGCTGATCCTGAGCGGAAGTGCTGCTGATCCAATCATGAGCGATAGTCATTTAACTAGTATTTCTGATTAGATAAGCAGCAGTTGGCAGTTTTTGTTCTGGACCAGCAGTGATCTGCATGTACCAATCAGTAAATCCACTGTGTGTTTAAAGCCTTTGTGTGGGTTAATTTCACAGTAGTGCAGGGTCAATAGTCTTAAATTTTGCATTAAAAGATGTAATTTTTTTTTACTATTAAGGCCCTTTTAAAGGGACAATAAACACCTTGAGATGGTAATATAAAATGGTAAACTGTGTGTGTATATGTGTGTGTGTGTGTATATATATATATATATATATATATATATATATATATATATATATACTTTCATTATTTATTTTTTTCCCCTTTTCCTGTAATTCTATTCTGAAATTGTGAGCTTTTCAGCTCCTGTTAGAAATGGAAGTGCAGAACACTGTTATATTCCACACAGCCATTGGCTGCACACTCTAGTGACAAATTTATAACTGTCCCTAATTGGCCACAGCAGATAATGTAACTTACACTTAGTTTATTAATGTTTAAACAGCAAATAAAACTTTTAAAAATACATCTACATGTTATTCACAGACTAACCTTTTCTTTCAATGCTTCATTCTATGTAGCATTTATTTAGGGCTAGATTAATACCTCCCTTCTTGTCATCGTAAATAGTGTGGCCTCAACACTGGCGGCGAGACCGCGCATTTAATAGCACTTCCCTATTCAAAGACGAGTGATGTACAGGGTATGTTGCTAGTCTTTAAGGGGTTAAAGTATAGGTTCTAAGCATCCCATTGGCAGGTAGCGATCTGTTTGATTAGGAAGGACCGTGGCCAAATATGTTAATATCTAGATGGAAATTGCATTGACATGAGAATTTATGGCAGTTAAAAATACAATTCTTTTTTAGTATTCATCACAACCTTGAAGTTTAAATAAAGGCGTGTTATTTTTTATGTCAGATTTACTTTTTTAGTTCTACAAATTAAAGTTCTGCTGTAGACTAAGCAATTAGCACAGAATGCCCATGTTTATGTAATATTTGTTTTTATTTTTACAGGCCGGTGCCAAATTCAAGATCATAGAACAGATACAGATGGACATCATATTATATTTTTGTTGTTCTATCAACATTATTGTGCATCTGCATTATACTTGTACCCTAGGCCTATACTATAAGTTATTCTCTGGTTTATTACAATGTCATATTTAAAATGTTTTAATACCTGGAAAATTTGAAGCCTAATAAAAGTTTAAATTACTTTTGTAAGAGTCAATGCTGTTGTTTTTATGGAGTCATTTCTAAAGGATTTTTTGGTGAATATTTTTATCTTCATACAGTATTGACGTTAACAGATCATATTTACCAGACAGGCAAATGCTAATTTTATTAAAATCAGTAAAAGTATGAAATCAATAAAAAAATAAATATGATTTTCCTAGTTTAACTTCTGGTAACAATTGCAGTTAGTTATATACAATAATTATTTTTTATATATGCACAGATATAGAGATATCTGTAAAACAAATATTCATAAAGAAAATAATCAATTAAAATGACGGCCAAAAAAGACTAAAAGGGAGGTAAAAACATGAAACGTAATAACCACGGGCAGAACTGAAGACTGATTTATAAGTGGAATGCCTTAAAGGGGTGTGCTGTAAAAAGGGGCCATACTGTACCTGAGATAATGATATTAGTGTTATATTATAACTCTAATATAAGAATAGATCAAGTATTCAACTTAAAGGGATACTAAACCCATTGTTTTGCTTTTATGATTTAGATAGAGCATGCTATTTTCTAATGTACTCCTATTATCATTTTTTCTTCGTTCTCTTGCTATCTTTATTTGAAAAAGCAGAAATGTAAGATTAGGAGCTGGCCCATTTTTGTTTTAGCACCTGGGTAGCGCTTACATATTGGTAGCTACATTTAGCCACCAATCATCAAGCGATACCCTTGTGCTGAACCAAAAATGGGCTCTTGAACTTACTTTCCTGCTTTTTCGAATAAAAATAGGAAGAAAACGGAAAAAAAATTCATAATATGAGTAAATTAGAAAATTGCTTAAAAGTGCATGCTTTGTCTGAATAATGAAAGAAAAAATGTGGGTTTAGTGTCCCTTTAATATATTACCTGTCATAATATTAGTTTTATATATGAATATATATTACCTCAGATAATGCATGGATACAACTTTAAGATCAATTAAATTCATACAAACAACTTACATAGATAAACTTTTGCAGGAAAAAAACATTTTATTATTAATTTGTAAATATGATTGACGTAAATAATAGTACATTTGTAGTGCTCTTGTGGCAGACACTGCTCTTAATTGTGATATATGTGCCAGAGATATGCTAAAGATTTGCAGTATTCTTGCTGTTGACTTGCTAGAGATTTGTAACAGACTTGCAGAGATTTTGCAGTAGACTTGAAGGGCTCTTGCTGTTAAATTGTCAGAAATTTGCTGCAGATTTGAAGGGCTATTGCTGTTGACTTGTCAGAAATTTGCAGCAGACTTGCAGAGCTCTTGCTATTGACTTGTCAGAAATTTGAAATTATCTTGCAGAGCTCTTACTGTTAACTTGCCAGAAATTGACAAGACACTTGCAGAGCTCTTGCAGTTGATTTGCCAGAAATTGTCAACAAACTTGCAGAGCTCTTGCAGTTGACTTGCCAGAAATTGACAACAAACTTGCAGAGCTCTTGCAGTTGACTTGCCAGAAATTGACAAGAGACTTGCAGAGCTCTTGCAGTTGACTTGCCAAAAATTGGCAACAAACTTGCAGAGCTCTTGCAGTTGACTGGCCAGAAATGCTCTTGCTAGAGACTTGCCAGGCACACTTGCTGCAAGTTGAAAAAGTGTCAACTAGAACTTTTGCTGCAATTATGATGCAAGTAAACACACTTGCCAGTGAAAACTTGCAGCAAATTATACCGACTTACAGCAAAAGTTAGCTACAAGTTTGTGGCAAGTTATCCTTGCTATCTGGGAGGGGGTGTCATTCAACCCGATCATAGTCGATCAGGCTGATTGCTGTCAGCCACCTCATAGGTCTTAGGACCGCTGCTTCTTAACTTCCTCTTCAGGCGGAACTGAAGCGGAGTGGGTCGGATGCAGAATTCACTGCTTCATAAATCGACCCCTATGAGTTAAACTGGGCATTTAATCCTCCAACATACATCCAATTTACATTCAAAACAAATAAGTTCAGAATCATTGCATATATTTTCATATTGTTGCTGTACAGTATGTCTCACGTGATCTTACTGGTTAAAATAGTTAATATAGTATGAGATTTATAATACTTACGTTTATATTTATTACCAAAACTGTGTATTATATTCTGTTGAAAGTGCAGGCCATAGCAAAATTAGATTATATTGAAAGCTCTTGACCAAATTAATTATTTTTTTTGGTTGAAGAGTGATAAAGTAATATTTTTTAACTTGCAAACCAAGGCAATTGAAATACATGGGTGAATACATTTTATAACACTAAACACACAATTCAATTGAAGCTATCTTTGTGTTTGTTATCCGTACAATGACAGATGAAAGTGTTGAGTTGACCTTCGTTCTTATCATACCCTGCATGTGTCTATGCTTTGAAGATATTATGTTTGGAAGCTTTCGGCTCTCTGGTGACTTCTTCAGATTTAATTAGTCTGACCTTCTGTGCTAATCCCTCCACTTCTGAATTATATTCAGCATCTTCATTCAACGGCAAAAGACCAATAGTTACACAGAGCCCTCAGCAAAATTCACAGCTTGACTCTTGAAAATTAACTTTTGCAAATAGCGAATCACTTCCAGCAACAAAACTGAGGTTCGCTAGTGCCAATGAAAGTTTATCTTGGAGTTCAGACAAGTTTTCTTTTGCTCCAAATCAAATATTTCCTTTTTACTGTAGAATGTGGTGAATGGTGGCCCTTTTACAATTCTTAAATATTTAAACAGTGCTCTTTTTAAATTCCAAAGCAGCTGTTTTTTCTTTCTCATTTTACTGAAATTTTACATTTAAGAGTAAAAGGATTAATAATTATTAAAGAATACTCATGCATTTTTATTAAGTTTTTTTTATTTTAACATTTTGGAAAGCATATTACTACATGAATATACGTTTTAAATGACTAGGCAGCAATTGTGAAAAAAATCCAATAAATGAATAATTTCTCCTTTATCTATCTATCCTTTTGCTGCCAGGGCCCTCATAGTAATCTAATAACTCGGGGAAAGTAATCTATCTGTTTTACCGTCTGTATGTCTATTTTTTATCTGTCTGTCTGTCTATCTATGTAATTTTCCAACTTGACTAATTAATTAATTAATACTAATATTTCAAATGCTGCAAAACTTGTGTTTGAATGTATTCTTAGATTTGTATTGGTTAAAAAGGGAAGCGCACCCAACAGGTGAGATGAGGACTTTTATGTCATAGTATATTCTGTGGCAAATATAAAACCCTTAAAAAATCAAGATACAGGTTACTTACATTTATATACATCATGGTTATGAGGTATATTAAAATCTCCTGAAGGGATATAATCCCTATTATATATATCTGCAGCAGGCAGGGAATGACACTCCAAATTTTAATATAAATTGTCCATATCAACAAGAGGCACAAGTACAGCAATATATATAAAATTGAAAATAAATAAAAAAGTAATAAGGCCATTGTTAAAAACAATTGTCCACAAAAAGTCAACCTCCTAAAATAGTGCTACAGTGCAGCACTACAGTTAAATTAGTCTGTGAAAGCGGTAAATGTAACCAGTTCCTTATTTTCACTGGGAAGATTTACTGTAAGGTTTCCGTATCCGGGAGGGATTTCCTGAAGTGTTTCTACTTCAAACCACTCAACTGCATATGTATTTTTCAATGTCTGGAGTTGCAGCTTGTACACACTTTACGTGTCAAGGGGCGGAGCCTAATATGTTTCACAGCACCAATGTCTGCTTCATCAGAGGTGCGTGCTGCCCCCTGCTTCCCCCAATGTATTATCAAATCTTAAAGATACATCACCCATATGAAATTAACAAAGAAAACACAACGTATTGTAATAACAGATATAGGCAATAAATATTTTACATACATACAATGGCTATTTAGTAACTAATGCATAGAAAACTTTGTCTCAAATAGAAACATTTTGATTAAAAAATTCTAAGTAAAGGAAGATGGCTGCTGTTTAAGTTAGCTCCAAAGCCCCATTTCCCTCGGGCAAAATAAAATCTTCCCAACGGTATAATAAGGCACATCCACAGTGTGCATTAGTTGAAGAAGGGGCAGAGCTGAACCACAGAAAATCTGACAGTGATACTACCATCAGGAGCGGCTCAGATTTAAGTGAGTTAAGACACTGGGCACTGCTCACACCCGCACCAAGCCTCGCAACACACAAATGCTAGTTGTACTCATCACCACAACAAATCAAGAGCATTCCAGTTGCTCTGCTTGATCACTCGGCAGCATACTGACAAGAGGGGAAAACTTAAAGTGAAAGTAAATTTTTCACCATTGCCACATATAAATGTAATATATATAAGTAATATAACATTTTCACTATGTTTTTTTTTTTTTTACTTTAATACTTTAGTTTATATTTTTATAATTTATTTCCCTACCGTTATCACAGTTGCTCCTCCCACCCTCCTCTTCCTGTATTTTCTATTCATTACGTATAGAGCAGTCACACCCGCTCTATACGTAGTGTAAATGCTCGTTCACGATAACTGGAAGGATTACGCATGCGCTAATCACCGATCCGGCTCCGAATGCGCATGCGATCTTTATCATGCATGAATTTAAATGCGCATGCGTCAAACTATTTTGCTACATATTACTGAATGAACTTGGCACCAAACGAACATTAGCTGTGCGCATGCGCGAATTGTGAACGTGCGACGGAGAGAATCAGGTTTATATTAGATTTGACGCATGCGCAATGGGTTAGAGCACTGCATGACGTAGCTTTCTGGCCGCCGATCGGCCAGAAAGTCAATTGGTAGATGTGAAAAACGTGACCAGGAAGTAAATTGCTGCATCACCAATGGGTTGAATTGAAAAGGAAAAAAATATTCATTTCAATGCGGCGAAAACGGTATTTATTGATTAGTAACACCAAAACGATGAATGAAAGTCCTATTGTTTTTATATTAATTGTGTAAATCTGCAGAGCACAACCACTAAGTTTACTTTTACTTTAAGAGCTGCCTCACATAGCGCCCATTTTACTGACGCCACACTAATGAGCTGCCATCTTTCAATGGCACACTAAGAGCTCAAGATCAGAAGGGAGAGAGAGAGGAGAGAAAAGGGAGAAGGACAGTGATAAGTGAAGCTCACAGGAGGGGAAGGAAAAAGAGGGGACAAGAAAATAAAAAATTTAAAAAAAGGCTAAGCACTAAGATGTTCAATTTACCCCGCTTAACCCCCATAAACCACAGAGCTAGCTAGGAGGAAAAGACAGAGAAGGTACCTAAACCAAGTGCGCCATCAAAAATAATTTGCGCAGAGAATCCCACATACAAGGACACCTCATAGAGAAATACATTTACCTAATAGGCAAGCATCATACTAGGACATTGCTTGGCACAGAAAAGTTATAGCAGGCAGCTGTCACTTGCAATACTGGGTGATATAAAATGAAACTACGGGACTACATCTTATACTGACATCTGATATCGCAAAACAAACACACAGCATCTAGGAAAGCATGGATATCTGGGCCATATATTACATTAACATACTTTATATAGTATTAGCTGGTAATGCCTGCAAGAAGCAGAACAAACCTGACATCCCATCTAAATCTAAAATGATTAACCAATATATAGTACAGGCAGAAACTACTCAGCTTAATGTGATGGAGCATATTCAATCTCCTAACACAGTAACAGCAGCACAAACACAACTAACAGCGTCTGCAGGTACCACTGAACAGGTAACTAAGGCAGACTTAAAATTATTAACAACTAAAGAAGACATGAGAGAAATGATGACAGAGATGGAATCTCTTTTTGGAGACCTTAAGAAAGACGTAAACAAGCTAGACCGCAGAGTCACCACAATGGGAAACAGCCATTAAGTAACTAACGAAGATGTTCTAGAAATATCTCACCAACTAAACACACAAGATTAAACAATACGCTTTTTAATGGAGAAAGTGGAAGACCTTGATAACAGGGGTCAAAGGAACAACTTACGTATAAGGGGTGTTCCTGAATCTATCCTGCCAACAGCAATACCTGGCTACCTTCAGGACCTATTTAGAACCATCAATGGCACACCAAACACCCCAGACATTACTATTGAAAGAGCACACAGAGCTCTAAGAGCTAAACCACCTCCCAAAGTGCCCCCAAGGGATATAGTGGTAAAGCTCTTACTTTACAAAGAAAAAGAAGTCTTAAAAATGCTCGCATCAAAAAACATATAACGCATGCAGGAATACACATACAAATATTCACTGACCTGAGTCCAACAACTCTACAGAAAAGGAGAGAACTCAGGCACATAACATCTGCTCTTTGTGAAAATAAAATAGCTTACTGCTGGGGATTCCCTGTAAGCATTATTACAGTTCAGAATAGACAAACAGCACGCTACCTGGTGCAGGTGGTAGAGGGCCACTGCAAACACCTCTTAATGTATCTACAACAGCAAGGGTCCAAGCACCAAATAATGAGGAAAAGTTCTTGTCTTTATGTTATTTATTTAACTTTTAGCTTACAAAAATCATGTAGTCACAAAGCAGCAGCTTGTTTGCTGCTGTGTGCCTACATGCGTTTTGTAAGCTAAAAGTTAAATAATTTACATAAAGACAAGAACTTTTCCTCTTTATTTGGTGCTGTGGACCCTTGCTGTTGTGGATACTGTAAGCATTATAGTGCACAGAGGAAATATAGTTGCTACCTACAACCCAACAGATGACCTTCAACCATTTTGTGATGCTTTACAGATCAAGATCAACCCTCCAGAACACTCAATCTCAAACTCCCAAGCTAAAAAGACACAAGAGGTATCAAGAACAGAATTAAGGGGAGGACAACCCCAAGCTCTAGTGGAGTGATGAACATTCAGCCCAATCTGTAAAAGACTATACCTAGAGGCATAGACTTCTATGATTTCTGCGGAGGGCAAGTATAATCTTGTTGTGTTTTATTTGATTGTGCCCACCAGCCTCAGATTGATTTGGAAGTGCCCAGTAAAGGACACGCAGATGTCTCTTGTTGTTGTCTCTATTCTCTGCTAATTATATGTCTTACTATACTTGTTGCCAAACGTGCTGTGGATTAAGTGCTTTATATACATATCTTAACAACAAACTCAAATATGTTGGGATGACATGTTTGTGTATATTATTAACTTGACCAGCATAAATGCCCAGGGGGAAAGGGGATAATTACCTCACTGTTATTTGTTTGTTATATTCAATACTGTTATTGAATTTATTGTTTATTTAAAATGTTTTATACTGTACCTGAATTTTTGCGTATCCGTTGTCAAAACACTAAAGTTGAACCTTGCAATATTTCATCTGTGCTCTCAAAAGCTCACTCACTTCACATCAACTCTTATTACAGACATACCCCCTGAGGTTTATCTCACTCGGCTGCACAAAATAATATAGAGAAAAGCCTACCTTACCTTATATTTACCTTTACCCTTATACGATGGACAACACTACACCTTCCCCAAGACCATTACAGATCATTACAATAAATGCTTTGGGGCTGAATAGCCCAGAGAAGAGGTCGATTGCCTTTTGCGAACTGCATAAACAGGCTGGTGATATTATCTTTCTCCAGGAAACCCACTTTAAAAAGGGTAGAGAACCTAAACTAATAAGTCAAAGATATCCCACAACATATCTATCTTCGGGCCCTAATAAAAAATGCGGAGTAGGCATTATACTCAAACACACTCTTCAATTTCAAGCTACACATGTAGAAACAGATAAAGAGGGTCAATATATAATAGTAGTCAGCCTGCTATTCGGTAGACCCATTATATAAATCAACAGGTAACCTTTAAGAAAGTCACACAAAAACTACTGGAGTGCTCCAAAGGAGATATATTTCTTGGGGGCAACTTCAATTTACCTCTAGACCCCAATATAGACACCTCCAACAGATAGTCCTCACATTCTAAGATCTCGATTAATCAATTCACACACAGCTAAATCAATTACATTTGCATGACATTTGGAGGATTCATTACCCAACAGAGAGGGATTATACTTTTTATTCTCACCCACATGGTTCTTACTCAAGAATTGACATCCTGACAACAGATTCGTTAGGACTATCGTTGGCCATGGAGACAAATATCCTTCCTTAGACATGGTCTGACCATTCACCAGTGCCATGTAAATTCCGATGGCCAAATACACCTCTTACACCATATATCTGGAGATAAGATGAACAACTCTTTAATGATAGCCTTAACCAAACTTATTTGGAGAAATCATTAGGGGAATTCTTTACAAACAACTCATCAGATATCCACACAGCCTCCACCGTCTGGGAAACACATAAATGTGTCATGAGAGGCAAACTTATACAGCTTGCAGCTAAGCATAAAAAACAAAACAGACAGTATTTAAATTTGCTTCTGTCTCAGATTTCATACTGGGAAATCCAATATAAAAAAGACCCCTCCTCTTCTACTATTTCTGAAGCATTAGCACAGGCCAAAGGAGCATTAAACACACTCCTACTTAAACAACTACAAACTAAATTGCTACACATGAAGCAACACTATTATGAGCTTGGTGATAAACCATTTGCACTCTTGGCTAGGGCACTAAAGCGTAAACAACTAAAAGCGCACGTCTTGGAAATCACAGACCTAGAGGGAAACAATCACCTAGATTTAGAGTTTTGCGGCCAATCAGATTGAGCTCGCATTCTATTGGCTGTTCCGATCAGCCAATAGAATGCAAGCTCAATCTGATTGGCTGATTGGATCAGCCAATCTGATTGAACTTGAATCTGATTGGCTGATTCAATCAGCCAATCAGATTTTTCCTACCTTAATTCCGATTGGCTGATAGAATCCTATCAGCCAATCGGAATTCGAGGGACGCCATCTTGGATGACGTCACTTAAAGGAACCTTCATTCGTCGGGTAGTCATTGGGGAAGGAGGATGTTCCGCGCCGGAGGTCTTGAAGATGGAGCCGCTCCTCGTCGGATGGATGAAGATAGAAGCTGCCACTTGGATGAAGATGTCTGCCAGTCCGGATGTCCTCTTCTGCCCGGATAGGATGAAGACTTCTGCCGGTCTGGATGTCCTCTTCTGCCCCATCGGATGAAGACTTCGGCCCGGTTGGGTGAAGACGACTCAAGGTAGGGAGATCTTCAGGGGGGTAGTCTTAGGTTTATTTAAGGGGTTTTGGGTTAGAGTAGGGGTATGTGGGTGGTGGGTTTTAATGTTGGGGGGTGGTATTGTGTTTTTTTTACAGGCAAAAGAGCTGATTACTTTGGGGCATGCCCCGCAAAAAGCCCTTTTAAGGGCTGGTGAAAGAGCTGGTTACTTTTTAATTTAGAATAGGGTAGGGACCTTTATTATTTTGGGGGGCTTTGTTATTTTATTAGGGGGCTTAGAGTAGGTGTAATTAGCTTAAAATTCTTGTAATCTTTTTTTATTTTTTGTAATTTAGTGTTTGTTTTTTGTAATTTAGTTTATTTAATTTTAGGTAATTGTAGGTAATTTATTTAATTCATTTATTGCTAGTGTAGTGTTAGGTTTAATTGTAACTTAGGTTAGGATTTATTTTGCAGGTAATTGTGTAATTATTTTAACTAGGAAGCTATTAAATAGTTAATAACTATTTAATAGCTATTATACCTAGTTAAAAAAATACAAAGTTGCCTGTAAAATAAATATAAATCCTACAATAGCTACAACATAATTATTCGTTATATTGTAGCTATATTAGGGTTTATTTTACAGGTAAGTATTTAGCGTTAAATAGGAATAATTTAGTTAATAATATTTAATTTATTTTGTTAGATTAAAATTATATTTAACTTAGGGGGGTGTTAGGGTTAGACTTAGCTTTAGGGGTTAATACATTTATTAGAGTAGCGGCGAGGTCCTGTCAGCAGATTCGGGGTTAATAAGTGTAGTTAGGTAGCGGCGACGTTGGGGGGGGGCAGATTAGGGGTTAATAAATATTATGTAGGTGTCGGCGATGTTAGGGGCAGCAGATTAGGGGTTCATAGGGATAATGTAGGTGGCGGCGGTGTGCGGTCGGCAGATTAGGGGTTAAAAAATTTTATTATAGTGGCGGAGATGTGGGGGCAACAGCTGTTCCAGCTCTCTCAGGGAACCATACCCCAGGAATACCATGACTTCTTGGACGTCTTTGACAAAAAACAAGCTGAAACATTGCCTCCTCATCGTATCTACGACTGTTCCATTGAGTTATTAACAGGTTCCAATATACCCTACGGATACATCTATCCCCACTCACAAACGGAATTGGAACATCTGAAGGTGTATTTAGACGAAAATTTAAAGAAGGGATTCATAAGACCATCTACTTCCCCGGCTGGAGCCGGGATTTTCTTCGTAAAAAATAAAGACGACTCCTTGATTCCCATTATAGACTGTGTGCATCCAGCACGGATGCATTTTTGGGTGTTGGCTGCTTGAGTCAGTTTTGCCATAGGGTGGGAAGGATCAATAGTGTTCAGGAAAATAGGCTTGAACTGGTTCATGCCGGCATTGACAAAGAGCAGTGTGGGATCATCCAGTGGGATAGTGGCTGAAGAGTGGACATACGTGTGGCCATTTTCCTTAAAGAAGTCAATAAACTTCTGCCGGATCTCACTGGCTGTCATGGACGTCTTCATGGTGACAGTGACCCTCTTGGTGCCGAATGCTGGTTCTTCCAACACACATTGCACGAGCAGCACTCATAAATATATATTTAACAGACATTTATCAAGCATTTTGAAGACCATCTTAACAGGTAAAGTAAAACATTTTAATTAATTTATAAATTGTTATACCCTATAAGGGAATATAAACATAAAAACATATGGCTAGATTAACGCCCACTGGTATTACGAGTCTTGAAATGACAGGCTCACCGCTCACTTTTTTGGTCAGACTCGAAAATTCTGCAAATCCACTTACGTCAATTGCGTATCCTATATTTTCAATGGGACTTGCATAACGCCGTTATTTCGAGTCTTCAAAAAAGTGAGCGGTACAGCCGCTAAAAAGTACACTAACACCCATAAACTACCTATTAACCCCTAAACTGAGGCCCCCCCCCCACATTGCAAACGCTAAAAAATATTTTTTAATCCCTAATCTGCCGAACCGGACATCGCCGCCACTATAAAAAATATATTAACCACTAAACCACCTCCCTCCCTCATTGCAAACACTAGTAAAATTTTATTAACCCCTAATCTACCGTCCCTAACATCACCAACACCTACCTACATTTATTAACCCCTAATCTGCCGTCCCCAACGTCGCTGCAACTATATTAAATGTATTAACCCCTAAATCTAAGTTTAACCCTAACCCTTACACCCCCTAACTTAAATATAATTTAAATATATCTAAATAAAATTGCTACAATTCACTAATTTATTCCTATTTAAAACTAAATACTTACCTATAAAAAAAAACCTATACTAGCTACAATATAACTAATAGTTACATTGTAGCTAGCTAAGGGTTTATTTTTATTTTACAGGCAACTTTGTATTTATTTTAACTAGGCACAATAGTTATTAAATAGTTATTAACTATTTAATAGCTACCTAGTTAAAATAAATTCAAATTTACCTGTAAGTTACAATTACACCTAACACTACACTATAATTAAATTAATTACCTAAACTAAATGCAATGAAATACAATTTAAAAAAATTAAAGTACGAAAACAAACACTAAATTACAGAAAATAATAAAATAATTACAAGTTTTTAAACTAATTATACCTAATCTAATCCCCCTAATAAAATAAAAAAGCCCCCCAAAATAATAAAAAGCCCTACCCTACACTAAATTACAAATAGTCCTTAAAAGGGCCTTTTGCGGGGCATTGCTCCAAAGTAATCAGCTCTTTTACCTGTAAAAAAAAGTACATTACCCCCCCAACATTAAAACCCACCACCCACACACCCAACCTTACTCTTAAACCAACCCAATCGCCCCTTAATAAAACCGAACACTAACCCCTTGAAGATGACCCTAACTTGAGAAGTCTTCACCCAACCAGGCCGAAGTCCTCAACAAAGTCGGGCGAAGTGGTCCTCCAGATGGGCAGAAGTCTTCATCCAAGCCAGGAAGAAGAGGTCCTTCAGACGGGCAGAAGTCTTCATCCAGACGGCATCTTCTATCTTCATCCATCCGGCGCGGAGCGGCTCCATCTTCAAGACATCCAACATGGAGCATCCTCTTCAAACAAAGTCCAACTGAAGAATGAAGGTTCCTTTAAATTACATCATCCAAGATGGTGTCCCTTGAATTCTGATTGGCTGATAGAATTCTATCAGCCAATCGGAATTAAGGTTGAAAAAATCCTATTGGCTGATGCAATCAGCCAATAAGATTGAAGTTCAATACTATTGGCTGATCCAATCAGCCAATAGGATTGAGCTCGCATTGAGTTCACATTCTTTTGGCTGATTGGATCAATGCCCTGCAAAAGGCCCTTTTAAGGGCTGTTTGTAATTTAGTATAGGGTATGGCTTTTTATTATTTTGGTGGCGTTTTTATTTTATTAGGGGGATTAGATTAGGTGTAATTAGTTTAAAAAACTTGTAATTATTTTATTATTTTCTGTAATTTAGTGTTTTTTTTCGTACTTTAGATATTTTTTTTAAATTGTATTTAATTGTATTTAGTTTAGGTAATTAATTTAATTATACTGTAGTGTTAGGTGTAATTTTAACTTAGGTTAGGATTTATTTTACAGGTAAATTTGTCTTTATTTTAGGTAGGTAGCTATTGAATAGTTAATAACTATTTAATAACTATTCTACCTAGTTAAAATAAATACAAACTTCCCTGTAAAATAAAAATAAACCCTAAGCTAGCTACAATGTAACTATTAGTTATATTGTATCTAGCTTAAGGTTTATTTTATAGGTAGGTATTTAGTTTTAAATAGGAATTATTTAGTTAATGATAGGAATATTTATTTAGATATATTTAAATTATATTTAAGTTAGGGGGGGTTAGACAGGTTTAGGGGTTAATAACTTTATTATAGTGGTGGCGACATTGTGGGCGGCAGATTAGGGGTTAATAAATATAATGTAGGGTTCGGTGATGTTTGGGGCAGCAGATTAGGGGTTAATAAGTATAATGTAGGTGGCGGCGGTGTTCGGAGCGGCAGATTAGGGGTTAATAATATAATATAGGTGTCGGCGATGTCGGGGGCGGCGGATTAGGGGTTAATAAGTGTAAGATTAGGGGTGTTTAGACTCAGGGTTCATGTTAGGGGTGTTAGGTGTAGACATAAAATGTATTTCTCCATAGGAATCAATGGGGCTGCGTTAAGAGCTGAACGCTGCTTTTTTGCAGGTGTTAGGTATTTTTTTCAGCGGCTCTCCCCCACTGATTCCTATGGGGAAATCGTGCACGAGCACGTTTTGCCAGCTCACCGCTACCGTAAGCAGGGCTGGTATTGAGGTGAGATGTGGAGCTAAATTTTGCTCTCCGCTCACTTTTCTGCAGCTAACGCCGGGTTTGTAAAAACCCGTAATACCAGCATTGTCCGTAGGTGAGCGGTGAGGGAAAGCTGCTCGTTAGCACCGCACCCCTGTTAACGCAAAACTCGTAATCTAGGTGATAGATTTTTATATCAGATAAAAACCATTGCCCCAACAAGTCTGCGTATATTTCTTATATAATATAAACTTAATTAGTTTCTAGGTTAGTCTTATGCTTATTCCAGGCATTGTTGAAGTCACCTACAGTGTTTGTCTTTACCCCCTATAATTAGGCTGACCATATTAAAAAGGGACACATATGAAAAATACATATGTCAGGGCTGTTTTCAGGGCTGTTTAAAGAAATGTTTTGTATAAGAACCCTGACATATGTATTTTTCATATGTGTTCCTTCTTAAAGCGGCAATATGGTCAGCCTACCTATAATGGAAGTCTATTCAATAAAACAACCAAGAAGTGCCTTTTGCAAATCACTCCTGAACCTGCTACCCTTCAACATGAGATTATGACCCCTTGTTCTGATGTTGCAAAACCTGTGCTCTGATATAAATACCTTTGCACCTTTTGGTCTCTTGGTTTAACCCCTTAAAACCTTTCTGCAACTAGTGCTTGCAAAAAATTGGACTAAATTGGACTAACGTGTGCCTTGATAGAAAAAAAACTAACGGCTAGATTACAAGTTTTTGTCGGTAAGGCTTGTGGTGTTAATGAGCATTTTTTTCTCACCACTCACTTAAGACAACCCTGTTTTTTTTCAATCTGGTGTTAGCCTCTAAAAAATGAGCAAAGAGCAAAATTTAGCTCCACGTCTCACTGTAATACCAGCGCTGCTTATGGTAGCGGTGAGCTGGCTAAACGTGCTCGTGTACGATTTCCCCATAGGAAACAATGGGGCAGAATCGGCTGAAAAAAAACCTAACACCTGCAAAAAAGCAGCGTTCAGCTCCTAACTCAGCCCCATTGTTTCCTATGGGGAAAGAAAATTTAAGTCTACACCTAACACCCTAACATGAACCCTGAGTCTAAACACCCTTAATCTTACACTTATTAACCCCTAATCTGCCGGCCCCGACATCGCCGACACCTGCATTATATTATTAACCCCTAATCTGCCACTCCGGACACCGCCGCCACCTATATTATAGTTATGAACCGCTAATCTGCTGGCCCCAACATAGCCGCCACCTACATTATAGTTATTAACCCCTAATCTGCCCCCCAACGTCGCTGCAACTATATTAAATGTATTAACCCCTAATCTGCCATCGCCAACGTCACCGTCACTATGATAAAGTTATTAACCCCTAAACCTAAGTAAAACCCTAACCCTAACACCCCCCTAACTTAAATATAATTTAAATAAAACGAAATAAAAGAACTACAATTAAATAAATTATTCCTATTTAAAACGAAATACTTACCTATAAAATAAACCCTAAGCTAGCTACAATATGACTAATAATTACATTGTAGCTAGCTTAGGGTTTATTTTTATTTTACAGGCAACTTTGTATTTATTTTAACTAGGTACAATAGTTATTAAAAAGTTATTAACTATTTAATAACGTCCTAGTTAAAATAAAAACAAATTTACCTGTAAAATAAAACCTAACCTAAATTACAATTACACCTAACACTACACTATAATTAAAATAATTTCCTAAATTAACTACAATTAACTACAATTAAATTAAATAAACTAAAGTAGGAAAAAAACAACACTAAATTACAGAAAATAATAAAATAATTACAAGAATTTTAAACTAATTACACCTAATCTAATCCCCCTAATAAAATAAAAAAGCCTGCATTCTATTGGCTGTTCCAATCAGCCAATAGAATGCAAGCTCAATTTTTCCTACCTTAATTCCGATTGGCTGATAGAATCCTATCAGCCAATCGGAATTCAAGGGATGCCATCTTGGATGATGTCATTTAAAGGAACCTTCATTCTTCAGTTGGATGTCGTTGGAAGAGGATGCTCCGCGTCGGCTGGCTTGAAGATGGACCCGCTCCGCTCCAGATAGATGAAGATAGAAGATGCCACCTGGATGAAGACTTCTGCCCCTCTGGAGGTCCTCTTCTGCCCATATCGGTTGAAGAATTCTGTCCGTCTAGAGGTCTACTTCTGCCCGGTTGGGTGAAGATGTCTCAAGGTAGGGTGATCTTCAAGGGGGTAGTGTTAGGTTTTATTAAGGGGGGATTGGGTGGGATTTAGAGTAGGGTTGGTTGTGTGGGTGGTGGGTTGTAATGTTGGGGGAGTATTGTAATTTTTTTTACAGGTAATAAAGCTGATTACTTTGGGGCAATGCCCCACAAAAAGCCCTTTGAAGGGCTATTTGTAATTTAGTATAGGGTAGGGATTTATTTTATTAGGGGGATTAGAGTAGGTGTAATTAGTTTAAAATTCTTGTAATTATTTTATTATTTTCTGTAATTTAGTGGGGGGGTTTTCGTAACTTTAGTTTATTTAATTTAATTGTAATTAATTGTAGTTAGTTTAAGTAATTAATTTAATTATAGTTTAGTGTTAGGTGTACTTGTAACTTAGGTTAGGATTTATTTTACAGGTATATTTGTATTTATTTTAAAAAAGAAGTTATTAAATAGTTAATAACTATTTAACCCCTTAATGACCACAATGTGCCCTGTATGTCACTGGTCGTTAAGGGTTTTTTCCGGACATAATAGCACAAGTCTAGCATGAACACGCTATTAATGCCCTCCCTCCAGCAGGCTTTGTGGAATAGAGCAGTCTCAATACTGGTGGCAAGACCGCGATATAAAACAATCAAGTCCCAAAAAAAGGCCAGTGACATACAGGGTACGTCGCTGGTCCTTAAGGGCTTAATAACTATTGTACCTAGTTAAAATAAATACAAACTTGCCTGTAAAATAAAAATAAACCCTAAGCTAGCTATAATGTAACTATTAGTTATATTGTAGCTATCTTGGGGTTTATTTTATAGGTATAAGTATTTAGTTTTAAATATGAATAATTTAGATAATGATAGTAATTTTATTTAGGTTTATTTAAATTATATTTAAGTTAGGGGGGTGTTAGGGTTAGACTTAGATTTTGGGGTTAATACATTTAATATAGTGGCGGCGACCTTGGGTTCGGCAGATTAGGGGTTAATAAATGTAGGTAGGTGTCGGCAATGTTAGGGACGGCAGATTAGGGGTTAATCATATTTAACTAGTGTTTGCGAGGTGGGAGTGTGGAGGTTTAGGGGTTAATACATTTATTGAAGTGGTGGTCTTGACAGGAGAGGCTGTACCGCTCACTTTTTCCAAGACTCGTAATACCGGCGTTAGGCAAATCCCATTAAAAAGATAGGATACGCAATTGACGTAAGTGGATTTGCGGTATGCTTGAGTCGCGGAAGAAAAGTGAGCGGTACACCTGTACCTGCCAGACTCATAATACCAGCAGGCGTTAAAAAGCAGCGTTGGAACCTCTCAAAGCTGCTTTTTAAGGCTAACAAGACTCGTAATCTAGGCGTAAGAATTCACAAGGTATACTGGAAAAAAGGGCACTAAACCAATTTCAGTTAGTATAATAAAACTTACTTTCTCTCTTCAGTAACATTAAGAATTTTATTTAAATATTAGTACAAATTGAAGTAGGAAAACTACACACAAAGTTCAATGTTCTAAAAATGTACAAATAAAATAATAATGTGGTAACATATAATTAAACATATAAGTTATTCTTAAAATTATTAAGAGATATATCTGGGTCACTACAATATTTAAATGCTAAAATATGTATTCATTTAATAACAGTTTATAAAAAAAACCAAGAATTTATACTTACCAATACATTTCTTTCTTTCGGAAAGATGAGATTCGATAGGTGTCCATAACATGTGGGGTATATTTCCTGCCACTAGGAGGAGGTCAAGAACCATCATAAGAGTTTTAATCCCACCCACCTCCTCTCCACACTCAGTTTACATATAGCCAAGAGAAAAAAGACAAAAATCAGGGTTAAGAAGTGTAAATAAGAACTGTCGCCAAAATAGTAAAAACCCTGGTAAGTCCTATGGACTCTCATCATCCCAAAATAAAGAAATTTATTGGTAAGTATAAATTTTGTTTTCTTTCTTAAGATAATGAGAGTCTACAGGTGTCCATAAAATGTGTCATACAATACCCAAGCTGAGAGTCCATGTTAAGGATGGGTGACACAAAAGGATAGCAGTTCCTATTTACTGGACACTGTAGCCTGAAGGACTTTTTTTGGCCAAAAACTGCTTCAGAAAAAGCATAAATATCAAAATGGCAACATTTAGAAAAGGTATGGAGAGAAATCCAAGTTGCCGCCTTGCAAATCTGTTCCAAGGAGGCATAATTTTTGAAGGCTAAAGTAGTAGATACAGATCTAGTAGAATGAGCAGTTACTCTTTTTGGAGGCAATGTTCCCGCAACCAAATAAGCTTTACAAAAACAAATAGTCTGCTTTAGCCATGATGCCAAGGCCACAGCTAAAACCTGTTGACTCTTTATGGGATCTGAAAAAGGGACAAAAAAAATCTTTAGTAGGCTGAAGATTAAACTGTGACTACATCCAAACTATGTAGTAGGTGTTCCTTAGAGTTAGAAGGATTTGGGCACATTAAAGGAACAACAATTTCTTGATAATATTTTCTGAAGACACTACCTTCGGAAGAAAATTATATTTAGTATGGAGGACTGGTTTATCCTGTGTGAAAAAGGGTGAACAGCAGACAGAGCTAATCATTCAGAAACTTTTCTAGTAGAAGAAATGGCTAGAAGAAAGAGAACCTTCCGTGACAATAACTTTAGGTCCAGAGTATGCATAGGAGACCTTGCAAAATAGAAAGAACAAGATTCAAATTTCAAGGGAGAGAAATTGGCCTAATAATATGGCAAATTCTCTTATCAAGACTTGCACAAAAGTTTGAACAACTGGTGACTTAGCCAGCTTCTTGAGAAACAAAATAGATAATGCTGATATCTGACCCTTTAATGAACTAGCTGATAAACCCTAATCCAGTCCATCTTGAAGGAACTGAAGAATTCTGGGAATTCTAAAAGATTTCCAAGAGAAACCTCTAGAAGAACACAAAATAAAGTAAGTTTTCAAAATCGTATGATAAATTTTCTGCATGACAGGCTTTCTGGCTTGCAGTAGAGTAGAGATAACAGAATCTGAGTTATCTCTGTTTTTGAGAACTAGGCATTCAATCTCCATGCCATCAAGTTCAGAGATTTGAGATCCAAATGATACAAGGGTCCTTGAAACAGCAAATCTTTAATTAGGGGTAGAGTCCATGAAGGAAGAGATTACATCTGAATTAGGTCCGCATACCAAGTTTTGCGGGGCCACACCGGAGCTATGAGAATTACAGAAGCTGATTCCTGATTGATACTGGCAATGACTCTTGAAAGAATAAAATGGAGGACATAGATAGGCCAGTTGAAAGTTCCATGGACAGACTAGAGCATCTATAATTTGAGCTCTTTGATCTCTTGATCTGGCACAATGAACCAAAACTTTGCAGTTCAAACTGGATGCCATTAGATTTATTTCTGGAAGACACCACCTCAGTACTAATTGATAGAACACGTCTTGATGAATAAAACCATTCTCCTGTATGGATGGACTGATGACTTAGGTAATCTGCTTCCCCATTGTTCAAGTCTGGAATGTAAATGGACAGTTGTGTGCAGTGGTTTTCCTCTGCCCAAGACAGAATGTGAGCTACCTCTTGCATAGCTAAGGGACTTTGAGTCCCTCCCTGATTATTGATGTATGCCACAGAAGTGACATTGTCTGACTGTAACCAAATACATTTTCCCTGTTTTAAAAGAAGCCAAGACTGAAGGGTCTGAAGAATCACACAAAGTTTTAGAGTGTTGATAGATAACCTCGCCTCTTGAGGAGACCATACTCCCTGCAACCTCTGGAACTCCCAAATAGCACCGCAACCCATCAGATTTGCATCCGGGGTGACTAAAGTCCAGATAGGTTGAAGAAAAGAAGCTGAAAGGTCAAATAGGTACTTTCCCTCCACCATGAGAGAGATACTTTGACTAAAGAACTGAGCTCTATATGAGGTTCCAGATGGAAACAATTCTTTGACCACTGTAGAAGCATGGAAAAGCTTGGTTCTGTGAGTATCTGTGAGAAACAAGCGCATTTGAACATAATCTGTTATCACTCCCAAAACAACCACCCTTGTGGCTGGTGATGAAGAACTTTTGGGGACATTGATTTTTCATCCATGTTCCTGAAGAAATATGCCATTCTATGGCTTTGAGCAGTAGCATGAGAAAAAGATGGAGCTTGGACCAGAATATCATCCAAATAAGGGGCAATGGAGATTCCCTGTGATCTGATCACTGCTAAGAGAGCCCCAAATAATTTTGTGAAGATGTATGGGGCTGTTGCCAAAATGAAGGGGAGGACCACAAATTTGTAATGTTTGATAAGAAATGCAAATCTTAGAAATAGGAAATGATCCTTGTGAATTGGGAAGTGTTGCCATAAATTGACCTTTGTGGACTAGAGGCAAAAAGGTACAGATTGGAATTGAGGCACGCAAACAAATGGTTCAATTCCAATCAGAAATCTGCATGAAGGGACGGCCCCTAACCAGAAGATCCTCTGGTAGGGGGCAGATTGATTTGGTTTTATAAGGATTGGTTAAGATTAGTTTGGAATACCTGGGTTCTCAATATCATATCCCAGGGTTATCACAAAGGCTTTTGCACCAGACATCCCTGGGAATGGTTTCATAAGTCTCACATTTCAAAGGATCCTGTAAAGGTAGCTGCCTTTGTTCAATGTGCTCAAGACTAAGAGGAATATGGAAGTGATCCAACCTTTTTTTTAAGCTCTCAACAGCTCTCCCTTCATGCAAATTTCTGCTTGGAACTGACTTTTTGGTCTGTTTGTTCTTAGATCAAGAAGATCCTGGCTTCCAGGAAGTTTTGGAGGATTTGGACTTCTGGTTGGAGGGGAACTTTTGATCTCTAGGGGAGCAGAAATTATTTGTTTGTTTGTACTTCCCCTTAGACTTCTTTTACTGAGGTAGAAAAGCCCCTTTCCCCAGGGACAGTTTTGATAATAATATAATCTAATTCTGATCCAAAAAGCATCTTCCCTTCAAAAGGGATTGATAATAGCCTATTCTTAGAAACCATATAAGCTGACCAAGATTTAAGCCATAAAGCTCTCCCTAATAAAACAGAAATGGACATATCCTTGACATAAATTTTAATGATGTCAAAACCGCATCACAAATAAAATCATTAGCTTTCTTTAGCACTTTAATGCAGTTGTGGATATCCTCAGAAGATTGGTCAGAAACCATCTGAGAAAGAGAATCGCTACTGCAGGTCTAAGCTGAGGAGCTGATTGGAAAAATAATTTCCTAAGCAAGATTCAGATTTGTGGGCCATTGGATCCCTTAACAAAGAACTATCATCCCTTAGGGATAGTAGTGCATCTAACTAAAGTGGAAATAGCTCCATCAATCTTAGGGACTACAACCCCAATTCCAAAAAAGTTTTGACAGTATGGAAAATGAAAAAAAAAAAAAATAATTTGAAAATTGAATTTACCCTGTACTATATTGAAAACACATTATTAATTATTATTATTTGATCCTTTACTTTGTGAATTTAATGTATTTTTTAAAATATATACTCATTTCAAATCTGATGACTGCAACACACTCCAAAAAAATTGGTACGGGGCAATTTAGGACTAATAGCGATGAATTGAATTTTCAAATTACTATTTGTGTTTTTTTGGTTTTTACATTTTCCATACTGTCCCAATTTGTAATTGAGGTTGTACTTCCCAGGCTGATAAATTATTTTCTGAAAGTGGATACATTTTTTTGAAAAATAATAAGAGACAAGAGGGGCGCTTCATGTGTATATCAATATTCCAGAGAATTGAAATAAGAATAGCCAAGTGGGTACTCACATTTGGCCCAAGTACACCTATGTACTGGCAGATGCAGGCTGGTAACTCTGGGTGTACCAGCTAACCCTTTAGGTGCAAAAATAAGGCTGCTCTCCTCCTCACAGATTAATCCAGAGCTAAATCAAAGATAGGAGACAAGAGGGGCACCTCATGTGTGTATCAGTATGCTTAATCACAAATGAAAAAATAATAGCCAAGTGGGTACTCACTTTAGGCCCAAGTACAATTATGTACTGGTAGGTGCGGGCTAGTAACTTGCAGTGTACCAGCTAACCCTCTCCAGGTGTAGGTTGGTCTGTGCAGGGGGATCTTGCCACACTCAAATGATAATGGAAAGTCAGTAGCAGCGGTTGTAACTGCTATAGAAGATGGTAAACCAAAGCTTGTATAAAACAAGTTAGTTTATTAAAAACAAATATTAGAAACATTAACAAGCAATGGTTTAACCCCTTAATGACCGGACCATTTTTCAATTTTCTTACCCTTAATGACAATGGCTATTTTTACATTTCTGCAGTGTTTGTGTTTAGCTGTAATTTTCCTCTTACTCATTTAATGTACCCACACATATTATATACCATTTTTCTCGCCATTAAATGGACTTTCTAAAGATACCATTATTTTCATCATATCTTATAATTTACTATAAAAAAATATAAAATATGAGGAAAAAAATGAAAAAAAACACACTTTTTCTAACTTTTACCCCCAAAATCTGTTACACATCTACAACCACCAAAATACACCCATTCTAAATAGTTTCTAAATTTTGTCCCAAGTTTAGAAATACCCAATTTTAACATGTTCTTTGCTTTTTTTTGCAAGTTATAGGGCCATAAATACAAGTAGCACTTTGCTATTTCCAAACCACTTTTTTTCAAAATTAGCGCTAGTTACATTGGAACACTAATATCTTTCAGGAATCCCTGAATATCCCTTGACATGTATATATTTATATTTAGAAGACATCCCAAAGCATTGATCTAGACCCATTTTGGTATATTTCATGCCACCATTTCACCGCCAAATGCGATCAAATAAAAAAAATTGTTCACTTTTTCACAATTTTTTTCACCAACTTTAGGTTTCTCGCTGAATTTATTTACAAACAACTTGTGCAATTATGGCATAAATGGTTGTAAATACTTCTATGGGATCCCCTTTGTTCAGAAATAGCAGACCTATATGGATTTGGCGTTGCTTTTTGGTAATTAGAAGGCCGCTAAATGCCGCTGCACACCACACGTGTATTATGCCCAGCAGTGAAGGGGTTAATTAGGGAACTTGTAGGGAGCTTTTAGGTTTAATTTTAGCTTTAGTGTAGTGTAGTAGACAACCCAAATTATTGATATAGTCCCATTTTGGTATATTTCATGCCACCATTTCACCGCCAAATACGATCAAATAAAAAAAAAAACTTAAATTTTTCACAATTTTAGGTTTCTCACTGAAATTATTTACAAACAGCTTGTGCAATTATGGCACAAATGGTTGTAAATGCTTCTCTGGGATCCCCTTTGTTCAGAAATAGCAGACATATATGGCTTTGGTGTTGCTTTTTGGTAATAATAAGGCCGTTAAATACTGCTGCGCACCACACTTGTAATATGCCCAGCAGTTAAGGGGTTAATTAGGTAGCTTGTGGGGTTAATTTTTAGCTTTAGTGTAGAGATCAGCCTCCCACCTGACACATCCCACCCCCTGATCCCCCCCTGACCCCCCTCAAACAGCTCTCTTCCCTCCCCACCTCACAATTGTCACCGCCATCTTAAGTACTGGCAGAAAGTCTGCCAGTACTGAAATAAAAATATTTTTTTTATTTTTTTTTTATTTTTTGGCATAAAGTCTGCAGTGATAGATCCCCCCTTACCCCACAACCTCCCTGATCCCCCCATACATCTTTCTAACCCTCCCCCTCTGTCTATTTGCCGCCATCTTGGGTACTGGCAGCTGTCTGCCAGTACCCAATTTGCCCCCCAAAATAGTTTTTTTTTAACTTTTTAAATATAAAATATTTTTCTGTAGTGTAGCTGGCCCCCCTAAATAATCTTCAACCCTCCCCCTCCCAGATCCCTTATTAAACAACCAAGATGCCACTGCATCTAGATCGATCGTTTTTTTTTTTTCAACGGGCTGTAAATTTGGCACCCGCCCCCCCCCCCGCCGCAACCGCCGGACCGGCAGCAAATTGTGAGAAGGAATGATCGGTGAAATAGTAACAGCTAGATGTGAGGCTAAGTTAATGCAGCTCCCACCCGCCAACACATTTGAAGACATACATAGCCGATGCAGATGGGGCCACAGAGTGGCCCTTTCTGCATCGGTATGTAAAATGGGGGATTGTAGTGATGCCTCAATATTGAGGCATCACTACAATCCCTTGTAAGCAGCTGGAAGCGATCATGATCGCTTCCAGCACTTAAGACAACAGAGAACGTACCAGGTACGTCAACTGTCATTAAGGGAAGTTTTTTCAATGACGTACCTGGTACGTCCTCTGTCATTAAGGGGTTAAAATGCAACTCGTTTCTCAGCCCTAGCATGGGCTGTTTCATCGAGCATAATGAACCTTCTAACTGACAATCCATTTAAACTAAACTTTGACCAATATTGAGCAAGAACACACCCCTAAGGGTGTGTGTAAGTGCACACAATGCTAACTAATAAATTTACAACAACAAAATAATCATAAATACATGAATGTAAAGTACTCACATAATTTTCTAAACATGATCATCCTGGAAAACCCGTATACATTAATATTTGACATGAAAACAAAATTTTAAATCATCATTATTGCACTACAATAGTACATTGTATCTTAGCAACATGCAAAGAAACACTATAAAATGGTTCTAGTAACATAATCACAGTGTATGTATCTAAATAACACCATAAAACAGGTTTAAATAATGAGCATCCGATTTGCAGTTTGTCATGGGTTATAACACATGGTACATACTCTCATATGCCACAATCCTCCTCATCTTTCAAAATAACAACTCTAAGAGTTATATAAGATGATAATTCTTCCCACAATTAACAGATAAAACTTACTGTTTACATTGGTGATCAGATCTCAGGGGCTTGTACATATGGTTGAATTTGGTACTCATATTGTTTGGATACGGGTTAAAAGCTCCCCACAATTGTCGGATAAAACTTACTATTTATATTGGTGATAAGATCTAAGGGGCTTGTGCAGATGATTGATTTGGTACGTTCTCATATGGTTTGAATAAGAAAACTACGAGTTAGTCACTCATGCATAAAACAAATGTTTGTTTGAATTGAGTGATTTCAGAACCGTTCAGTTATGTTGAGGGCATACTACAAACAAATTGTTTAAAGATCTGCACATTGAAAAACCATCCACTGAGTATAATGGGCGTTCGGCGATGTTGAGCCAATCCTGTCTTGTTATTTCAGATACACCCTCTGCTAGATCAATGATAAAGTCGGAAACGTGTGGGTGGTGATGTCATTGTCGAGATTTACCGACAATCACCAATACGAAACTGTCTTTTCTTTGTGATGTACAGAATGAGGCATGGTCTATTGCCGTAATTTAAGTTTATTCTCTATGGCAGCGTTATTGTGATTGTGTCTATCTGCATGGAGGGGGCGTGATCCACTAATACATAGTAAACACTGAGAGGCATGTTACACTGTCATGTAACATGCCTCTCAATTATGGCAATAGACCATGCCCCCTTCTGTACATCACAAAGAAAAGACCGCTTCCTATTGGTGATTGTCTGTAAATCTCGACAATGACATCACCACCCAAACGTTCCCCGCTTTATCATTGTTCTAGCAGAGGGTGTATCTGAAATAACAAGACAGGATTAGCTCAATATCGCCGAACGCCCATTATACTCGGTGGATGGTTTTTCAATGTGCAGACCTTTAAACAATTTGTTAGCAGTATGCCCTCAACACAACTGAACAGTTCTGAAATCACTCAATTCAAACAAACATTTGTTTTATGCATGAGTGACTAACTCGTAATTTTTATTATTCAAACAATATGAGAATGTACCAAATCAATCATCTGTACAAGCCCCTTAGATCTTATCACCAATATAAATAGTAAGTTTTATCCGACAATTGTGGGGAGTTATTAACCTGTATCCAAACAATATGAGAACGTGTGAATTCAACCATATGCACAAGCCCCTGAGATCTGATCACCAATATAAACAGTAAGTTTTATCCGTTAATTGTGGGAAGAATTATCATCTTATATAACTCTTAGAGTCGTTATTTTGAAAGATGAGGAGGATTGTGGCATATGAGGGTATGTACCATGTGTTACCACATGACATGTGTTACCATGACAAACTGCAAATCGGATGCTCATTATTTAAACCTGTTTTATGGTGGTATTTAGATACATACACTGTGATTATGTTACTAGAACCATTTTATAGTGTTTCTTTGCATGTTGCTAAGGTACAATGTACTATTGTAGTGCAATAATGATGATTTTAAATTTTGTTTTCATGTCAATTATTAATGTATACGGGTTTTCCAGGATGATCATGTTTAGAAAATTATGTTAGTACTTTACATTCATGTATTTATGATTATTTTGTTGTTGTAAATTAATGAATTAGGATTATGTGCACTTACACACACCCTTAGGGGTGTGTTCTTGCTCACTATTGCTTTCAGAACGGTCAATGAGGATCACCAGGCGATTTTTCGTTGTATAAAACTTAGCTTTTATTATAGCTTGTCAGCTCACATTAAAAACTTGTATATAGTATCAACATGGAATAGATAGATCAGCTTTCTCCAGCTTACGCGTTTTGGCTATGATTACGGCTGTCGCCTAAACGCGTAAGCTGGAGAAAGCTGATCTTTCTATTCCATGGTGATACTATATACAAGTTTTTAATGTGAGCTGACAAGCTATAATAAAAGCTAAGTTTTATACAATGAAAAATCACATGGTGATCCTCATTGACCGTTCTGAAAGCAGTTATTGGAAGAATAGGGGAAAGAAGGAGTGAGCACAGGTGTAACTCGTCAGACTGTGAGAGTAAGCGGGTTTTCCTGGAAAGACCGAGACACAAGCAGAGCACTAACAGAGGAGGAGGAGAAACACTGCAGCGGCATAATGATCTAACCGTCTGAGAGGTGATCGAGAAGGGAGCTAGGCTTAGTTCTTAAGCCGGACATCAAGACTCCTGTGGACCGACCCTTAGAGAAAGACGAGATACAACTTGCTGTGGATTGTTACCGCACGGAGCGGGTAAGCAACATATTTTGCCCTCTTTTACCGCATGATATTGTGCTGGGACTGCATTGCTCTGGGGCATGTCTAATTGACATTTGCATATTGGCAACAGAAGGCCGAAAGAGGTCAATTTGTGCTTAAAGAAGCAACAGGGAAAATCCATATCACAGTTACTGAACTACCTCTTTAAGATTAACCTTTAGTGCTAGAACCTTTGTCTGTCTTTCAATTAAAATTCTTGCTCACTATTGGTCAAAGTTTAGTTTAAATGGATTGTCAGTTAGAAGATTCATTATGCCTGATGAAACAGCCCATGCTAGGGCTGAGAAACTCATTGCATTTTAAACCATTGCTTGTTAATGTTTTTAATATTTGTTTTTAATAAACTAACTTTTTTTATACAAGCTTTGGTTTACCATCTTCTATAGCAGTTACAACCACTGCTACTGACTTTCCATTATCATTTGAGTGTGGCAAAATCCCCCTGCACTGACTAACCTACGCCTGGAGAGGGTTAGCTGGTACACACCAGTACATAAGTGTACTTGGACCTAAAGTGAGTACCCACTTGGCTTTTATTTTTTCATTTGTGGTTAAGCATACTGATACACACATGAGGTGCCCCTCTTTTCTCCTATCTTTTACATTCTTTTGAACCTGTTAGAAGGTGAATAAGGAATTCCTAATTTTTTTCCATTATTTGGCTATATATTCCGTAACCAAATCAGGTGCATCAAAGGCCTTAAGCATGTTGGGTGGAGTTTTAAATACCAAATTCAACTTATTTACATGCTTGGAATCCTCTGGATTCAGTTCTGATAGTTCTAAAGTATTTAAAACCTCCTGAAGCAGGCAGCGGATATGGTCCACTTTAAATCTAAATGTGGAATCAGTCTCTGTCTCAGTTGCTAGTTCAGGGTCCTCAGAAGAGATTTCACCATCAGAAGCATCAGAAAGAGACTCAGACGAGTCACAGTTTTATAAGCTAGGTGTTAACTGGGCCTGGGGTATAGGACCTTGCCTATTACAGGTGGTGTGAAGTAAATCTCCTGATTTTTGCATATGCTTTCTTGGTTTTGGGATAGCTGCTAAAAGCCCAGTCATAGGGGTATATTTATTAAAGTGCGGACGGGCATGATACGGCATTTATCATTGCACCAGCAGTTCTTGTGAATCAATCGGCCGCTAGCAAGGTATGTCAATCAACCCGATTCATATTCGATCGGGTTGATTTCTGTCTGCCACTTCAGAGCAGGCGGACAGGTTATGGAGCAGCGGTCCAGGTACTATACTGTCATGTCGGGAACTATGCTGACAGGATAATGCATTGCGGACTGGAGATGAGGGACACAGTTAGCACACAACTGGTTAAATTGATCCACTTGAACAGTTTTGCATAATAAGCAGAGGCAATGGACTACAGTATGTTCCTGGGCTGCAGTATGTTCCATATGGGTTTCCCCCAATGGGTCAGTCATATTAGATGGGGGTACAGACATGACTCCAAAAAGATAAGCAAAACTGAGAGTAAATGGAAATAAAGATGTATTCCACAATTTTAAATAGCAAGTGTGTTCACTCAAAATACAAAAAACAGCCTATGGGGCATATCTATCAAGCTCCATATGGAGCTTGAAGCCCTGTGTTTCTGGTGAGCCTGAAGGCTCGCCAGAAACACCAGTTATGAAGCAGCGATCTAAAGACCGCTGCTCCATAGCCTGTCCGCCTGTCTTGTGTCTATCCTCACATTGTTGGAATGTGCCATTTTAAAGGAATCTAATAAAGTGACTTTTTAATTTTCCCTAAGAGTGCTGCTTTAACGTGGTTTTTCTTGGATCTTGGTATTACAGCTTGCTCAGCCGTTAGGCGTGCACCACGTCACAATTTTCAACTCACGCCCCAAACAATTGCAGCACGCTGTGTCTGTCATTGGAGGAGACTGCCGGCTTCAGACCTGGAGCAGCGTTGAGGATTTGTTTGGTCGTATTGGCGCAATTCAACCCAATCGAATATGATTGGGTTGATTGACACCCCCTGTGGCCGCGAATCTGCAGGGGGCGGAATTGCACCAGCAGTTCACAAGAGCTGCTGGTGCAATGCTGAAAGCAGAGGGCATATTGCTCTCCGCATCCAGCGAGGTCTGTCGGACATGATCCGCAAGTCAGATCATGTCCGACAGGCCTTTCATAAATAGGCCCCTATATACATACCTCAGTACCCCAGTAACACAGAAAACACTGAATAGTTTGCCCTCAGAAAAAAATCACCCATTCCCTCAGTAGCTCATAAAAGGGTACTCACCCACCTCCTGTACAAAGAAAGTGATAAAAAAACACAAAAAACACTCCTTAAAGATAAAAAGTGAATAAAATGTTCCCCTTTGTTTTCACTTCTGTCTCCCACCCTAACCACATCCACAATGAGCTTAACCCGCTAACTGCCTTATGCAGGTTTTCTTAACGAGACAGGGCTGCATTTCTTTTTTTGCGAGGAAGAAAAGAGAAACAAAGCCAAAAACATATGCTAAGGGATAATAGGGTAATGAAATAAAGGAATTTTTAGTCTGAATTCGAAAAAGTCTATTGTTAAACACATAGGAAAAATTGCCTCTAAACTTTATCCAAAACTAGGTGCCCTGTACAGAAACAAATCTTGCCTCAGCCCTACAGTAAAGGAAAAGATTGTACAGCAAATGCTGATGCCTATCTTGGATTATGGGGATGTAGTATATGCACCTGCTCCGCAAACTCACCTTAATAAACTAAATACTTTATATAACTCGCTCTGCCGCTTTGTGCTACAATGTAACTACAGGACCCACCATTGTGACATGCTAAAAGAACTAAACTGACTGACGCTGGAATCCAGACACACCCTCCATCTTTCCTGCCTTGTGTTTAAGAGCTTTTCTGGGAAGCTCCCACCCTACCTGAGCAGAATGCTCTCCCCGGCTATTCCCACCTCCTATAACCTCCGATCCAGTACCAGCACATTATTTAGCTTGCCTCAATACAAAAAGAAAGCAGCTCGATCCTCCTTTTCCTACAGAGCGCCACAATTATGGAATGACCTCCCTCACACTTTAAAAACTTCCCCAAGCCTAAAATCCTTTAAGAGATCCCTCTATACATATCTGAAAACAGAATGCTCCTGTCATGGTTGATTAAATATTTCATACCTGCTCTATGTTAAATGTTTGCATATAATGTGCATTTTTATTATTGTTTTTGTATTTTATTGTACCCTATTGTATCAATGCAATGTTTTGTGGACCCAGGACATACTTGAAAACGAGAGAAATCTCAATGTATCCTTCCTGGTAAAATATTTTATAAATAAAAATAAATAAATAAATAAATAGGTAATGTCCTATGTATAAAGTCTGCAAATCTTCAACTTGGCTGTGTTTTGTGTCTGAGTTACTTACTTGGAATGCATTACCCCTCCACTCTATCTTACTAGCTTTCTGAGGCCTTTCTCTCTCACAGAATGCTTATCCAGTAGAGAGCCCATCCAGCGCAAGTAAGCACACTGCATAGGAGATTTGTGAATATAGTAGCAAACCCTCAGGTGGAGGCTAACGGATGGAGTCCTAATGACACCTAAGGGCAATTGTGAGATTTACCTGTGAGGGTACTGACATGCCATAACAGAGGAATTTCTTTACCCCTGCTTCACTCAGAATCTTGGATAAATTATCCTGAAGTCTTGTCTAAACTTCCAATAAATGAATAGATAGAAAATAATAAAATCTTGCTTGAAGAGTACCTCTCACAACCTCTCTCCTCAGAGGCCAATAACAAACTGAGTGGGAAGAGGAGGTAGGAGAGCTCTTGTGACCTTCTCCTAGTGGCAGGACACCTGTGGATTCTCATCATCTCACGAAAGAAAAATCTCTCATAAACAAATAGGTCTAAAATCTCAATACCCTTATTCAAGAAAACCTGGTATCTGATATATAGCAAACATTTGAAGGTTATTTTCACTAACTCTGTATATAGGCATAGTCCTGTTATTAATTCCAACACTGTTCATTCTGTTAAATAGCTGATGCCACTTTAAAGTAGAAAATTCTTCAATAGGAAATTAGTTTTTCAAAGTCCACACTGTTGTATGCCACTTGTAAGTAATGTAGAAAAAAAATAAAAAAATAAAATATGGCTAGATTACAAGAAAGGTGCAAATGTTTTTGCGCAAGCGATGTTATGTTTTTGCAATCTGTTAATTGCGCTTATATTACAATTTGAGCAAAATAGTGGTTGCGCAAGTGCAATCGTCATTTACACTACGATCCTAACTGCGATCTCAGAGCTCTGGTCAACTATTTTGCAAAATTTAAAGGTTTCACAAAGCACTTAAAAAATACATTACAAAATACAGTTATATCAGCTCCCTTAGGGCATATTTAATATTAAAACTTAGTCTTTTATTGAATTAGTTGTTCTAAGAACCTATATACAGTTAAACACCATAAAAATGGTAGATACCTCAGTTCTAAAAACATACACACAGTTAAACACCATAAAAATGGTAGATAGCTTGGTTCTAAGAACCTACACACAATTAAACACCAAACAACACACTGTAAAGCCTGTACTAGTAAGCTACAAAAAAAGAGAAAGGTAGCTTACAGCAGTACCCGGTATTCCTGGTCGATAGCTGGTTACGTCGGAATCAGTTGGGGGTATGCAGACAGGTTTCACAAAAATGAAAAAAGAAATAGAAAAAGAACTGCAAAAATTATTACAAAAACATATTGCACAAAACAGTTATAAGGGTTCAAAGATATGAGGTCTCGGTTGTTAGAAAAAAAAAGCCACCATTAGACTTTAACATAGAGATACATACAGATACATTAATAAAGATGTATATGTATGTAAAAAAAAAATAATATATATATATATATATATATATATAATCAAGCAGCAAACAGAGTGGGAAGCAATTGCTAGACAAAAAGCTGCGGAGAAAGGGGATAGTATAAAAGTGTACTAGCCTCTAAAAATTGCCAAATAAGGCTAATGGTGCAGACCCTTATAAATAATATATCAAGAAAATATATAAGCAAGAAATAAACAAAAAAGTATTTTGTTTCAAAAAAGACAGGGAATTCAGCACTCTTTTGTCACAAAAAATACACAGCTCCTTTGTAAAGTACACATAGGGGCCTATCTATCAAGCTCCGAATGGAGCTTGACACCCCGTGTTTCTGGCGAGCCTAAAGACCACTGCTCCATAACCCTGTCCGCCTGCTCTGATGAGTACGATCGGGTTGATTGACACCCCCTGTTGGCCGCGAGTCTGCAGGGTGCGTCGTCGCACCAGCAGCTCTTCTGAGCTAAATTATTATAAATTATTCCTATTTAAAACTAAATACTTACCTGTAAAATAAACCCTAAGGCCTAGATTTGGAGTTCGGCGGTAGCCGTCAAAACCAGCGTTAGAGGCTCCTAACGCTGGTTTTGGCCGCCCACTGGTATTTGGAGTCAGTGATTAAAGGGTCTAACGCTCACTTTTCAGCCGCGACTTTTCCATACCGCAGATCCCCCTACGCCATTTGCGTAGCCTATCTTTTCAATGGGATCTTTCTAACGCTGGTATTTAGAGTCGTTTCTGAAGTGAGCGTTAGAGCTCTAACGACAAAATTCCAGCCGCCTGAAAATAGCAGGAGTTAAGAGCTTTCTGGCTAACGCCGGTTTATAAAGCTCTTAACTACTGTACCCTAAAGTACACTAACACCCATAAACTACCTATGTACCCCTAAACCGAGCTCCCCCCACACCGCCGCCACTCGATTAAAATTTTTAACCCCTAATCTGCCGACCGCCACCTACGTTATATTTATGTACCCCTAATCTGCTGCCCCTAACCCCGCCGACCCCTGTATTACATTTATTAACCCCTAACTTGCCCCCCACAACGTCGCCGCCAGCTACTTAAAATAATTAACCCCTAATCTTCCGACCGCAAATCGCCGCCACCTACGTTATCCCTATGTACCCCTAATCTGCTGCCCCTAACATCGCCGACCCCTATATTATATTTATTAACCCCTAATCTGCCCCCCTCAACGTCGCCGACACCTGCCTACACTTATTAACCCCTAATCTGCCGAGCGGACCTGAGCGCTACTATAATAAAGTTATTAACCCCTAATCCGCCTCACTAACCCTATCATAAATAGTATTAACCCCTAATCTGCCCTCCCTAACATCGCCGACACCTAACTTCAATTATTAACCCCTAATCTGCCGACCGGAGCTCACCGCTATTCTAATAAATGTATTAACCCCTAAAGCTAAGTCTAACCCTAACACTAACACCCCCCTAAGTTAAATATAATTTTTATCTAACGAAATAAATTAACTCTTATTAAATAAATGATTCCTATTTAAAGCTAAATACTTACCTGTAAAATACATCCTAATATAGCTACAATATAAATTATAATTATATTATAGCTATTTTAGGATTAATATTTATTTTACAGGCAACTTTGTAATTATTTTAACCAGGTACAATAGCTATTAAATAGTTAAGAACTATTTAATAGTTACCTAGTTAAAATAATAACAAAATTACCTGTAAAATAAGTCCTAACCTAAGTTATAATTAAACCTAACACTACCCTATCAATAAAATAATTAAATAAACTACCTACAATTACCTACAATTAACCTAACACTACACTATCAATAAATTAATTAAACACAATTCCTACAAATAAATACAATTAAATAAACTAGCTAAAGTACAAAAAATAAAAAAGATCTAAGTTACAGAAAATAAAAAAATATTTACAAACATAATAAAAATATTACAACAATTTTAAACTAATTACACCTACTCTAAGCCCCCTAATAAAATAACAAAGCCCCCCAAAATAAAAAATTCCCTACCCTATTCTAAATTAAAAAAGTTACAAGCTCTTTTACCTTACCAGCCCTGAACAGGGCCCTTTGCGGGGCATGCCCCAAGAATTTCAGCTCTTTTGCCTGTAAAAAAAACACATACAATACCCCCCCCCAACATTACAACCCACCACCCACATACCCCTAATCTAACCCAAACCCCCTTAAATAAACCTAACACTAAGCCCCTGAAGATCTTCCTACCTTGTCTTCACCATACCAGGTTCACCGATCCGTCCTGAAGAGCTCCTCCGATGTCCTGATCCAAGCCCAAGCGGGGGCTGAAGAGGTCCATGATCCGGTCAAAGTCTTCATCCAAGCGGGGCAGAAGAGGATCTTCCATCCGATTGAAGTCATCATCCAGGCGGCATCTTCGATCTTCTTCCATCCGGAGCGAAGCGGCAGGATCCTGAAGACATCCAGCGCGGAACATCCATCCGGACCGACGACTGAACGACGAATGACTGTTCCTTTAAGGGACGTCATCCAAGATGGCGTCCCTCGAATTCCGATTGGCTGATAGGATTCTATCAGCCAATCGGAATTAAGGTAGGAATTTTCTGATTGGCTGATGGAATCAGCCAATCAGAATCTAGTTCAATCCGATTGGCCGATCCAATCAGCCAATCAGATTGAGCTCGCATTCTATTGGCTGATCGGAACAGCCAATAGAATGCGAGCTCAATCTGATTGGCTGATTGGATCAGCCAATCGGATTGAACTAGATTCTGATTGGCTGATTCCATCAGCCAATCAGAAAATTCCTACCTTAATTCCGATTGGCTGATAGAATCCTATCAGCCAATCGGAATTCGAGGGACGCCATCTTGGATGACGTCCCTTAAAGGAACAGTCATTCGTCGTTCAGTCGTCGGTCCGGATGGATGTTCCGCGCTGGATGTCTTCAGGATCCTGCCGCTTCGCTCCGGATGGAAGAAGATCGAAGATGCCGCCTGGATGATGACTTCAATCGGATGGAAGATCCTCTTCTGCCCCTCTTGGATGAAGACTTTGACCAGATCATGGACCTCTTCAGCCCCCGCTTGGGCTTGGATCAGGACATCGGAGGAGCTCTTCAGGACGGATCGGTGAACCTGGTATGGTGAAGACAAGGTAGGAAGATCTTCAGGGGCTTAGTGTTAGGTTTATTTAAGGGGGGTTTGGGTTAGATTAGGGGTATGTGGGTGGTGGGTTGTAATGTTGGGGGGGGTATTGTATGTGTTTTTTTTACAGGCAAAAGAGCTGAAATTCTTGGGGCATGCCCAGCAAAGGGCCCTGTTCAGGGCTGGTAAGGTAAAAGAGCTTGTAACTTTTTTAATTTAGAATAGGGTAGGGAATTTTTTATTTTGGGGGGCTTTGGTATTTTATTAGGGGGCTTAGAGTAGGTGTAATTAGTTTAAAATTGTTGTAATATTTTTATTATGTTTGTAAATATTTTTTTATTTTCTGTAACTTAGATCTTTTTTATTTTTTGTACTTTAGCTAGTTTATTTAATTGTATTTATTTGTAGGAATTGTGTTTAATTAATTTATTGATAGTGTAGTGTTAGGTTAATTGTAGGTAATTGTAGGTAGTTTATTTAATTATTTTATTGATAGGGTAGTGTTAGGTTTAATTATAACTTAGGTTAGGACTTATTTTACAGGTAATTTTGTTATTATTTTAACTAGGTAACTATTAAATAGTTCTTAACTATTTAATAGCTATTGTACCTGGTTAAAATAATTACAAAGTTGCCTGTAAAATAAATATTAATCCTAAAATAGCTATAATATAATTATAATTTATATTGTAGCTATATTAGGATGTATAGGAATCATTTATTTAATAAGAGTTAATTTATTTCGTTAGATAAAAATTATATTTAACTTAGGGGGGTGTTAGTGTTAGGGTTAGACTTAGCTTTAGGGGTTAATACATTTATTAGAATAGCGGTGAGCTCCGGTCGGCAGATTAGGGGTTAATAATTGAAGTTAGGTGTCGGCGATGTTAGGGAGGGCAGATTAGGGGTTAATACTATTTATGATAGGGTTAGTGAGGCGGATTAGGGGTTAATAACTTTATTATAGTAGCGCTCAGGTCCGCTCGGCAGATTAGGGGTTAATAAGTGTAGGCAGGTGTCGGCGACGTTGAGGGGGGCAGATTAGGGGTTAATAAATATAATATAGGGGTCGGCGATGTTAGGGCAGCAGATTAGGGGTACATAGGGATAACGTAGGTTGCGGCGGTTTACGGAGCGGCAGATTAGGGGTTTAAAAAAATATGCAGGGGTCAGCGATAGCGGGGGCGGCAGATTAGGGGTTAATAAGTGTAAGGTTAGGGGTGTTTAGACTCGGGGTACATGTTAGAGTGTTAGGTGCAGACGTAGGAAGTGTTTCCCCATAGGAAACAATGGGGCTGCGTTAGGAGCTGAACGCTGCTTTTTTGCAGGTGTTAGGTTTTTTTTAAGCTCAAACAGCCCCATTGTTTCCTATGGGGGAATCGTGCACGAGCACGTTTTTGAGGCCGGCCGCGTCCGTAAGCAACTCTGGTATCGAGAGTTGCATTTGCGGTAAAAATGCTCTACGCTCCTTTTTTGGAGCCTAACGCAGCATTTGTTTGAACTCTCGATACCAGAGTTAAATTTATGGTGCGGCCAGAAAAAAGCCCGCGGAGCGTTAGCAGCCCATTTACCGCCGAACTCCAAATCTAGGCCTCAGATAGCTACAATGTAATTAATAATTACATTGTAGCTATCTTAGGATTTATATTTATTTTACAGGTAACTTTGTATTTATTTTAGCTAGTTAGAATAGTTATTAAATAGTTATTAACTATTTAATAACTACCTAGCTAAAAGAAATACAAAATTACCTGTAAAATAAATCCTAACCTAAGTTACAATTAAACCTAACACTACACTATGATTAAATTAATTAAATAAATTACCTACAAATAACTACAATTAATAACAATTAAATAAACTAACTAAAGTACAAAAAATAAAAAAGGTAAGTTACAAAAAATAAAAAAAATAAGTTACAAACATTTAACAAATATTACAACAATTTTAAGCTACTTACACCTAATCTAAACCCCTAATAAAATAACAAAGCCCCCCAAAATAAAAAAATGCCCTACCCTATTCTAAATTAAAAAGTTACCAGCTCTTTTACCTTACCAGCCCTTAAAAGGGCCTTTTGCGGGGCATGCCCCAAAGAATTCTGCTCTTTTGCCTGTAAAAGAAAAATACAACCCCCCCAACATTAAAACCCACCACCCACATACCCCTAATCTAACCCAAACCCCCCTTAAATAAACCTAACACTACCCCTCTGAAGATCATCCTACCTTGAGTTGTCTTCAGCCAACCGACCACCAATGGATCTGAAGAGGAGATCTGGAGCGGCAGAAGTCATCATCCAAGGGGCGCTGAAGAAATCTTCCATCCGATTAAGTCATCATCCAGGCGGCGCTGAAGAGGTCTTCCAACCGGGCGATGTCATCTTCCAAGCGGCATCTTCAATCTTCTTTCTTCCGGATCCATTTTCATCCCGCCGACGCGGAACATCCTTCTTCCCCGACGGCCGACGACTGAATGAAGGTTCCTTTAAGGGACATCATCCAAGATGGCGTCCCTTCAATTCCGATTGGCTGATAGGATTCTATCCGCCAATCAGAATTAAGGTAGGGATCCAATCAGCCAATCAGATTGAGCTCGCATTCTATTGGCTGTTCCGACCAGCCAATAGAATGCGAGCTCAATCTGACTGGCTGATTGGATCAGCCAATCGGATTGAACTTCAATCTGATTGGCTGATTCAATCAGCCAATCAGATTTTTCCTACCTTAATTCCGATTGGCTGATAGAATCCTATCAGCCAATCGGAATTAAGGTAGGAAAAATCTGATTGGCTGATTCAATCAGCCAATCAGATTTTTCCTACCTTAATTCCGATTGGCTGATAGAATCCTATCAGCCAATCGGAATTGAAGGGACGCCATCTTGGATGACATCCCTTAAAGGAACCTTCATTCAGTCGTCGGCCGTCGGGGAAGAAGGATGTTCCGCGTCGGCGGGATGAAGATGGATCTGGAAGAAAGAAGATTGAAGATGCCGCTTGGAAGATGACATCGCCCGGTTGGAAGATCTCTTCAGCGCCGCATGGATGATGACTTCATCGGATGGAAGACTTCTTCAGCGCCCCTTGGATGATGACTTCTGCCAATCCGGATCTCTGCTTCAATTCCATCAGTGGTCGGCTGGCTGAAGACGACTCAAGGTAGGATGAACTTCAGGGGGTTAGTGTTAGGTTTATTTAAGGGGGATTTGGGTTAGATTAGGGGTATGTGGGTGGTGGGTTTTAATGTTGGGGGGGTTGTATTTTTATTTTACAGGCAAAAGAGCTGTTTTCTTTGGGGAATGCCCTGCAAAAGGTCCTTTTAAGTGCTGGTAAGGTAAAAGAGCTGGTAACTTTTTAATTTAGAATAGGGTAGGGCATTTTTTTATTTTGGGGGGCTTTGTTATTTTATTAGGGGGCTTAGATTGGGTGTAAGTAGCTTAAAATTGTTGTAATATTTTTTAAATGTTTGTAACTTATTTTTTTTATTTTTTGTAACTTAGCTTTTTTTATTTTTTGTACTTTAGTTAGTTTATTTAATTGTATTTAATTGTAGTTATTTGTAGCTAATTTTATTAATTAATTTAATGATAGTGTAGTGTTAGGTTTAATTGTAACTTAGGTTAGGATTTATTTTACAGGTAATTTTGTATTTCTTTTAGCTAGGTAGTTGTTAAATAGTTAATAACTATTTAATAACTATTCTAACTAGCTAAAATAAATACAAAGTTACCTGTAAAATAAATATAAATCCTACAATAGCTACAATGTAATTATTAATTACATTGTAGCTATCTTAGGGTTTATTTTACAGGTAAGTATTTAGTTTTAAATAGGAATAATTTATTAAAGTATAGTGTAGTGTTAGGTGTAATTCTAACTTAGGTTAGTTTTTATTTTACAGGTTAATTTCTCTTTATTTTAACTAGGTAGCTATTAAATAGTTAATAACTATTTAATAGCTATTGTACCTAGTTAAAATAAATTGAAAGTTGCCTGTAAAATAAAAATAAATCCTAAGATAGCTACAATATAATTATTATTTATATTGTAGTTATATTAGGGTTTATTTTAAAGGTAAGTATTTAGTTTTAAATAGGATTAACTTAGTTAATAAGAGAAATATTATTTAGATTTATTTAATTAATATTTAAGTTAGGGGGGTGTTAGGGTTAGACTTAGGTTTAGGGGTTAATAATTTTATTACAGTGGCGGCAGTGTAGGGGGGGCAGGATAGGGGTTAATAACTTTATTATAGGTGGCGACAGTGTGGGGGGGCAGATTAGGGGTTAATAAATTTAAGATAGGTTGCGGCGGGTTCTGGGAGCGGCGGTTTAGGGGTTAAACTATTTATTTAGTTGCGGCGAGGTCCGGGATCCGCAGGATAGGGGTTAATAACTTTATTATAGGTGGTGATGGTGTAGGGGGGCAGACTAGGGGTTAATAAGTTTAAGATAAGTTGCGGCGGGGTCTGGGAGCTGCGGTTTAGGGGTTAAACTATTTATTTAGTTGCGGCGAGGTCCGGGATCCGCAGGATAGGGGTTAATAACTTAATTATAGGTGGCGGCGGTATAGGGGGGGCAGGATAGGGGTTACTAGGTATAATGTAGGTGGCGTGGGGGGGCCGTGAGCGGCGGTTTAGGGGTTAATACATTTAAAAGAGTTGCGGCGGGGTCTAGGAGCAGCGGTTTAGGGGTTAATAACTTTATTGAGTTGCGGGGGGCTCCGGGGGCGCCGGTATAGGGGGTAGAACAGTGTAGTTAGTGTGGGTGCTTAGTGACAGCTTGTCAATAAAGCTGTCAAAAAGCCGAAGAGCAGCGAGATCGGATGAGTGATAACTCTCACAATCCGCTGCTCATCGCCCAGTACTTGGTGCGCGGCTTTTTGACAGCTTTTTTGATAACTTAGGCGAACGTATTCAGGTCCGCGGCAGCGATGGTAGGCGAGCTTAGGTGGGCGTATTGGACTGGCGAAGGCAGGTAAAGTAGACGCGTTGATAAGTACCCCTCATAGTGTCAATTTATTGGTACAGCAATTTGATTCACAAACACACTGCATCCCCTTAGAGGATGTGCAAAAGAATAATAGTCTTAGTGCATGAGCCAATCAGACTATTGTAGAAAAATATCATGCAAGATAGTAGAAAAATTTGTCTACAATCAACAGTATAAGAAAAACCTGACCGGTCAGGAAAACCAAGGTACCCTTATAGGCATGCCCTTGCAGAAAAATAATAGACCGTATAGAGATGTCTATAAGAAAACTTCACCCAGCTGCTCACAGGACCCCCACAAGTCTGAAATGGAGGAAAAGCCTGGGCAGGTTATAGAAAGAAGGGGATCTAAGTTTTCAGGGCTACATCTTATATAGTAATTTTAAACACACAAAGATAAAGGCAGTATCAACAAAGTTTCAACAGTTACCATGCTATATATAGAGTAAAAGCATGAAAATCAGCATTTATAATTGGATAGAGTAATATAGTGATACATACAACTACACCCTGCTGCTCACAGACCCCCGTTAAATAAATGCAGGGTGTAGTCTGGGCAGGTAGTCTATTGGGATCTAAGTTGTTGGACTAAAGACTCTATGCAAGACAGTGAAAGTAAATTGCAGCCCAAGGTTATAATGTCACACATTCATTTAGCCAGCTATTTAACATACAGTAAGAAACTTTATAGATTGAAAGAGTCCAGTGGACATCTGTAGCAAGTTCTTTGTGTAGAGCGTGCAAGTTCAAGCACTAAGAAAAACACTTAACGTTCTCCTTATTCTCGTGAAAAAGTATAAAAGTTAGGGTGGAAAAAGGTACCCTGGTAACCAAGAACTATCGAAAACAGACGGCTACAAACAGCCTCCTTTTGGCTTCAAGCCATCATCCAGCCCATTTCAAGAGAGGCATCCCTAGAGGACAGTTTCTAAGATTACTGTTCCTCTATGGAGAAATATTTGAAACATGTGGTGGAGATGGAAAAACATTTTTTGGAGAGAGGCTATTTGAAAAGGATTGTAAAGGGGGCAAAGAATGATGCAGCACGAACTAATAGAGACAGTGGCGACTCTAGGAACAATACATAGGGGGGCACATAAGATACCACAGTTAAAACTGGGGGGAGGCACTAATCATTTTCACAACACAGACGCACACACATATACACACACGGCACACACTCACACAGCACAAACAGATTCATACAGAAGTCATACTCAAAACACTCAATCAGAAGCATCTATTGTAATGCTAAAGACAGAGGCCCCAAGTTATCAAGGTCTGTCGGACCTGATCCGACAGTGCGGATCAGGTCCGACAGACCTCGCTGAATACGGCGAGCAAAATGCTCGCCGTATTCAGCATTGCACCAGCAGCTCACAAGAGCTGCTGGTGCAATGCCGCCCCCTGCAGACTCGCGGCCAATAGGCCGCCAGCAGGGGGGTGTCAATCAACCCAATCGTACTCGATCGGGTTGATTTCCGGCGATGTCTGTCCGCCTGCTCAGAGCAGGCGGACAGGTTATGGAGCAGTGGTCTTTGTGACCGCTCCTTCATAACTGCTGTTTCTGGCGAGTCTGAAGGCTCGCCAGAAACAGGGGCCATCAAGCTCCTTACAGAGCTTGATAACTAGAGGCTAGAGTCTGGTAAATATTTTACCAATATCCTTGTTAATATCTTTTTGCCTTGTTATTTTTCTCTGCACCTCAGTTGTGTGTTTAGGCTTTATTCTGACACCTAAACAAACAATTGATGGGCAGAGAAAAAAAAAAAACAAGGAAAAAAGGGCAGCAAAAACAGAATACATGCAGAAAGTAGAAGATATTAGTTAGCAAGCAACACTGTGCAGCAGGCTGCTGAAGAGTCTGGCAGATATACTAGATTTAAAGGCACATATTTGGTTAATATCCTTTTAACCTTGTTTTTTCTTTCTCTTCTGCACCTCAGTTTTATGTTTCAGTCTCTGAGAACTAAAGGAAACAATTAAGGGGCAAAGAAAAAAAATCAAGGCAAAAAAGATATTAACAGGAGATATGCATAGAAAATAGAAGCAGTTAAGCATCACTGGAGCACCAGCCAGGCCTAACCCCCCCCCCCCTTGCCCTATATTTATACATCATTGATGTAATACTGAGCAGATTCTGAGAATAAAAAACCCCACATTCTTACCTCCTGATGCAAATATCCAAATTGCTGCGGTATAGGGTGAACAACTTTTGAAGGCCAGTTCCCATGCTTAGCGATATACTCCTCCATTGACAGTTACCTGGTCTGCAGTGGTGTAAAGAGCGCTGTATACTGCAGAAAAGAGCCATGTCAAGTGGCACATGTTTCCTGTCTTCTCTGAAAAAGCCCAATCTGTAGCATGCACTTTACTGAAATAAAAATCAAAGTGTAGCATGCACTTTACTGCTCATGGGCTTTAAGAGAGAATGGTTAAAGAGTAATAGCCAGCGCTAGGCCTGACGCCCTCCCGGTAACTCACTGCACGCCTGGGTTCAGCACCAACGTGCTTGTAATTTCTGCCTCCTACTGCAAGCTCCTTCCAATGCCTTCTTCCCATTGGTGTATACTTACCGTGGCTCTGTCTTCCTATCGCCGGCACTTTTACCATACCTCTAAACATTTGGAGGGACACTTTTATCCCAGTTTCCCGCATTCTGCTGCTGCCCCCCCACCCCCCACGGATACTACTATACACACACACACACATTTATGCACACACATTCATACACACATATTTACATACATACATACACATCACTCTGATCCACCCTTATCAGTAACCTATATACAGACATATAACAATACAGAGTACCATTCCAGGCTGGTAACTTGTGGTGTACCAGCTAACCCTCTCCAGGTGTAGATAGTTCAGTGCAGGGGGGTCCTGACAGATTCAATGCCGGTGGATAGTCAGTAGCAGTGAATAAGACTGCTATAGAAGGTAATTAACCAGAGCTTGTATAAAACAAGTTTAGTTTATTAAAATAAATATTAAAAACATTGACATGCAATGGTTACAATGCAACGCGTTTCTCAGCCCTAGTATGGGCTGTTTCATCAGGCATAGAGAACCTTCCAACTGACAATCCATTTAAACTAAGCTTGTACCAATGGTAAGCCAATTCACGCCCCTAGTGGGCATTTCTAAGTGCATGAGTTCTTAATTGATTAATCAACAGCAGTCAAATAATAAAAACATACATGTAAAATAATACATAATATCTACGTTATCTAAAAGTATTAATCATAATAAAAATAATATATAAAACTTTTTAGCATAAACAGTAATCAAATTTGGATATTGGATCATCATGTCTACACTCTAAGCTTTCACCTGTGGCATATAAGATTCTGATTCCTTCAAGTGGGAAGTCAATAGAAAAGTGGGTACACAACCAATTCCGTGCTTGTCACCCTAGGTCAAAGTTTAAACCAGTGGGGGAGAATTATCCATATTCAGAAGAATAATTTACTATGATTATTAAAATGGTTTCTTTAGGATAAAAATGTATATCTGGCACTTAGTATCTTTTTTTCCCCCTATTACAGATAAATATCACCTTCCAGTTGGGTTTGGATTGATGAGATCCAGGATGTTGGCAGTCATCTGGACCATCCTGTTCCTGTGCCAGGGTGTCTCGGTTGAGATTCATGTACAGCCTGTGATAGAATCTGGACCATCTTCTGGGATCATGCTTGAGGAATCACCTGGTTTCCTGATTACCAACCGGAAAGTTTTTTCCCAAAAGATATTCATCAGTTTGGATCCTAAAGTTGCTATTGGAAAATATTTTGATGTTTTCCAAAGTTGAATTATCAGAAATAAAATGTTGGTATCAAAAACATGGTAAAAGGATCCAGTCTATTACTAAGGAAATGTTGGGGCAGTTGCAGAAGTCTTTTCCTGGTGGATCTTACAATGTACAATCGTGTATCAAATGTTCACCTGGAGTTATTGCTGGACCAGTTGCAATATCCGTTATCGTTTTTTCAGCTGTTACTGCCATGTCTGTGTCTAATTCCATTTCCATCAGTAAATTTGAAGCATGAAATGTCAATTTTCTGTAAACAGATGGCAACCATAATGGAGATTGTTAATGATACTGTTGTGACCATTAATTGGCATTCAGGTCTTTCTATCCGAGCTATAAAGGTTCAATATAAGCATGAACTAATTCAGAATGAACTGTTAAGTTTTTTTGGACCCAGTGGTGTATTTTACAGGAAACTGGTTATGAGAGAACCAAAGTGGAATTGAGAGTCTTGTTGAGGGACGTATTCCATTATATTTTGTCAACAGGGACATTATAAGAACAATGCTCTTAAGAGCTTATGGAAAGGATGTTGATGAAATGCAAATAAACATTGCTTTTGATGCTGGTTCTGCTTTGCCACTCTACATTGAACACATAAACATGGAACTTTGTTTTCTAATGAAGGTGCCACATATGTCATTTAATGATATTTATCAATTGAAAGTTGTACATAACGTGGGTACTTGGAAAAATAATAGACGTGTCCATTTTTTATATGTTCATTGTAATTTGGAATTGTGGGTTAACGATTCTATGGTATAAGAATTTCAAGAGGGGAAAATATCATCCTCCTCTTAGTCTTCGGATGGCTGACCATAACGATCGCCCATATAAGACAGTGATCTAGACTAATCTCATCCATCCTAGTCGGGGTAAGATAGTCTAGATGAGGGGGAATATGTCATGAATTTTTCATGACACAACAGACTCCATGTTGTTTTTTTTTATTTAAGCCTAACCAGGGCTCATCTATTATAACATTGAATTTTGTTTTCCTCAGTCTTGCTGACTGAGATGTTTTATATCAATATGTTTTCCATGATTCAAGGTAGTTTACTTGCTTAGGTCCCAGCTAGTCGCTTATTTTTGTAAATAAATGCAATTTATAAAATAACCTTGACTGTAGTTTAGGAATGTTGGGGTAAACATAAATAAAATAAGTATTTTCCTTGAATTTTTACCCTATATGCGGGAGCCATCTACTGTTAGAACAATAATATTTAATCTAATTAATTTTATGTTAATTAATTATTAAAATATTATAATTAATGTCTCTTCTTAGATGAGAGAATGGGAATATAAAGGGTCTAGCCCAATGGGAGGGGGGCGTTTTCCTGTGCTTGGGAACTGGTCACATAAGATATGGATTTGGTAATTTGCTAATCAACTACAGAGGTCCGAGATTATTGGATTATAACTGCTGAGGCTAGTTTAGCCCACTCGGACAGACCTATGACCTGACAGTTTCCTGTCTGCAAAGGGGGAATTTATTTACTTTGGTGATGTATGAAATTGAGTCACTATAAATGTTAATGTCATTAAGATTTACACTTTAAATTTATGTAAAATACCTTTGTCTATTTGATCAGGTAAATTAATTAAATGTTTTATAGCCTGGTGTTTTCCTTTTAAAAATTCCTACCACCTGGTCTTATTTGTCGATAATAATATCGGGTGAAACAGGAATTATGATAAATAATTATCTGACGGTTTGTCATAATTATTAATTTACCTGATTCTCTGCAATTACCTTAGAGGGTTTATAATCAAATATTTGGTTCCTAGGTTTTGAAAATATAATTTAATCATCTTTATAGTTTTATCTCTGCATTATTATCACTTTAATTGATTATGATAGGACTGTAGTTTATTTCTCTGTATTATTTTGATTGCTTAAGTTACTATTAAATGCTAAATATTTTTCCAATCAAAATCTTTTAATAAAGATAATTTTTTTTTTTGTTATTCATCTGGTGTCGGTATAATTAATAGACTGATAGCAACTAAAATGATTCAGGTTTTTGTTTATTATCTTTATGAGGTTATAAAAAGTGTGTCATTAAAAATTGCACCATTTCACATAATATATTTTTATAGATAAAGGTAATATTCATAACATCTTGGTAATATTCATAACACTGTATATTTTCCTCTAATAAAATGCAGTGTCAAGTAGTTATATTGTGCATAAGACAGTCTATAATTAACAAGTATGTCTCAGTTCATATTTAAAGCATCTTTTTTAATCGTTGCTGATATCCATAATGCATACTCCCCTCACACACAATGTAATCCTCCTCACTCTGATTGATGTCTTAATCTAAGTACTCTTGCTGAGTTTGCAGTCATCTTTTATCTTTTATCTTTTTTCATTATTCTTATTGTCTGACATACTGATATACACATGAGGCGCCCCTCTTGTCTTCTATTTTTTATTGTAAGAAGCATACATCTTTTACCTGTCAGTGGGGGCAGAGTTACTTTTAAGTACAAAAGAGACTTCTAACTTAATTCATACGCCCTAACAAAGCCCCACCTTTACCAATAGACGAGGGGGTGAAACGCGTGTCAGCATCAGCTGACTGGATCACATGACCCTGTGTACCTCCCACACTACCACTTGAATATGGAGCGGTTTGTTTGTTTGTAGCTAAACTTGGTAAAGCATCAAGCCTGGTGAATATCGATATGGATATCGGTGACGATGGATTCCTGTTTCAGCAGCGACCACTCTAAAAGAAAGGTGCAGTATCTATGTGACACCTTAACCTACTAGCACGCAGCACAATAATACACACATATACAGCTGTTAGTCTGCAGCCACTAGATGCCTGTTGAGGTGTCGTCCCTAGTGGAAATTCGCACATTGCTTCACAGGAATAAGGAGAACGTTAAGTGTTTTTTTTAGTGCTTGAACTTGCACGCTCTACACAAAGAACTTGCTACAGATGTCCACTGGACTCTTTCAATCTATAACATTTCTTACCGTATGTTAAATAGCTGGGTAAATGAATGTGTGACATTATAACCTTGGGTTGCAATTTACTTTCGCTGTCTTGCATAGAGTCTTTAGTTCAACAACTTAGATCCCAATCCCAATAAACTACCTGTCCAGACTACACCCGCGTATATTTTCACAGGGGTCTGTGAGCAGCAGGGTGTAGTTGTATGGATCACTATGTTACTCTATCCAATTATAAATGCTGATTTTCATGCTTTCACTCTATATATAGTATGGTAACTGTTGAAACTTTGTTGATACTGCATTTATATTTGTGTGTTTAAAATTACTATATAAGATGTAGCCCTGAAAACTTAGATCCCCTTATTCCGATAAACTGCCCAGGCTTTACCTCCATTTCAAACTTGTGGGGGTCCTGTGAGCAGCTGGGTGAAGTTTTCTTATATACATCTCTATACGGTCTATTATTTTGCTGCAAGCGCATGCATATGAGGGTACCTTGGTTTTCCTGACCGGTCAGGTTTTTCTTATACTGTTGATTGTAGACAAATTTTTCTACTATCTTGCATGATATTTTTCTACAATAGTCTGATTGGCTCACACACTAAGACTATTATTCTTTTGCACATCCTCTAAGGGGATGCAGTGTGTTTGTAAATCGAATTGCTGTACCAATAAATTGACACTATGTCTACTTTACTAAAGTGCTGAGTATTTTTTGTGACAAAAGAGTGCTGAATTCCCTGTCTTTTTTTAAAAAAATACTATTTTGCTTCTTTCTTGCTTATATATTTTCTTGATATGTATATATATATATATATATATATATATATCCAAAGTCCAGAACCAAGCACTCACGTTAATGTTTGTATGGCCTGGGTGCAGGTACATATACACCATATACAGCATCCAAAAAGAGACCGCACACTTCGGACTTGTTATCAAACAAAACAATCACTTATTTACGTTTTGGGGTCTCCCCCTTTATCAAACATATACAGTGTTTACATATAGAGTGGATCTACATTCTGGACACTCTGATCCCCAAAGGGTTCAACACACAATTTGATTTACACTGTTTTGAGTAAACACATGTTTAATGTTTGAACCAGGTCTTATAGGTAGATGTGGCAGTTTATTATACAACAGGGGATTTAATATACTCGGATTATAAAAGTTATAGCATTTATGTTTAAGGTTATGACTAATCAATAATGCATTATCTGCTTGAGTATCTAACAACATTAATAGGCTTTCCAGGTGTTGAGTCTGTACATATGTTTAAATGTTTATAACAGGTTGAGTCGATTTATGTGTCAGTCAGTATTAACCATCAGATTTAGTATACTCAGATGAGAAGGATCGTAGAATGTAAGGTTGAGTTTCTGACCAATTAGGTATGTCTTGTGCGTTCAAGTACCTAACAACAGAAATAGGTTGTCCAGTTAAACATGATAATATATAACAACAAGGTATACAGATAATGCAAGATCTTTAAAACAAAATCTTTAAACAATGGATCAAGAACTAATACTCTCCTTCTAAGGTGGACCACAGCCTTCTTACAGTCTCTCCCAAGGGACTGTAAATGTATAGCTTTAGAAATGTAGATGGCGCAGGTCCTCTCTGGATCGTTCTGAATATGTGAATATCTTTGATGGTAAAAGAAAACGGCTTGATGTATGTATATATGCGAAAAGATATGGGTGTAATATACTCACTCCATAAGATCTGTATTGTCAGCCAGTCTGTAGGAAATCCCCTCGATATGTATGATGTGGTCGACTGTGGAAGAAATGATATACTCCGTTGATGGAAAAATAAGCACTCCGTAAATAAAAAAAGTAGTCACTTACTCCTTGGTATGCATGTATTGGCGCGGTCACAGCAAAAAGTAGAAAACACAAATGGTGTTTGGTAAAAAATATAAAAAATATTTATTAGCTCAACGCGTTTCAACGTAAAAACGTCTTTCTCAAGAGCAGTAATAAAAAACAAGTAAAAACAGGTAAACAGTTGCTTTGCTGTGACAAACATCTCTGATTAAATACAGGTGGCGAGGGTTCCAATTTCCGGTATTACCAGAGATTGGACTCACAAAGATAAACATGTTGACATTATCGATTTTTATCCTTAACCAAATAAACTTTTATGTCAATAAAGATAATCAAAAACTATGTCAATATTGAATATTTCTTGTTCATTTACATTAAAATTTCAGAAATAAATGGGTAAGGAAAAAAATAACCAATCACAGATAGTATAACAAGTGACGTATGACCAGGTTTCATTCAGGTAGTAAAAAGAACAAAGTTCTATTTCAGGTCCTAATATTTCATGTGATTCTTGAGGCCAATGGGGTGAATGCTGACTTGATGTTGAAATGAATGGTCACGTGTTAAGGTGGTAGCCAGTAGCGGATATGTTAGCAGCAATCTCCAACTAAGCCGTGAATAGCAAAGTTTCATTTCAGGTCCGTCATGTGAAAAACTTTAATCCAATGAAAGAAGACTTTCGTGAAAGAAATTGACCAATGGGGGACTCAAAAAATGGAGAATTATTTGAAAGAGTCTGCAGTGAATTTTCTACAATACATAATTAAACAAGTGAAAAATATGTGTTGCTTTTAAAAATATATAATAACAACAATAAAAAACAATTAATAATTAAAAAATATATTAAACATTATGTGCAAACAATTTTTATGAAATAACGATAATAATTTAAATTTATGTGAACTCTGAAAATATTTTTTTATATAAGAAACTTAAGTGAACTTTTGAGTCTATAATTTAAATAAAGGCTGCTATTCTAATATCTTTATTGAGGCCCCAATGGCTATATGTTCTCAGGGTGCGTATCCACCAGAGTTCTCTTTTCTCTAACTCAGTTTCTATTTTACCCCCCTCCAATGAGTAGATACTTTTTCTATTCCCAACCAGAGGAAATCATTTTTATAAAACATGGACATCCATTGCAGTGTATGGGGACTCCATTGTCCTCATGTTTCTTGTCTATTTTATTCATATGTTCAAGAATTATTGTTTTCACAAACCTAGTAGTTTGTCCTAAATATTGGATTTGACATTACATTGCAACAAAAAAAAAAATGACATTAGTAGTTTGGCAACTTATGAATTTCTCAATCTCAAAGGTTTTTCCAGTGTTTGTCGATGTAAAGGTTTTATGCACCCTTTTGGTGTAATTACAGCCTTTGCAATGGCCACAGGTATAAAAACTCTTGCGATTTGAAATCTGTAAAGGAATTTTAGGATTCATACCATTAATTAAAGAAGGGGCCAACTTTTGTTTGAAGTTGGTTCCTCTTCTAAATGTTATTTCAGGTTTATTGGGAATTATGTTGGACAGAGTCTCGTCACTTTTTAATATATGCCTATGTTTGCTAATGATATTTTTGATCTGGTTATGTCCAGAATTGAAAGTGGTGATAAACCTAGGGAAAGATTGATTGTGGAAAGATTCACATTTGTAGCCTTTGAGTAAGGAAAAATCTGGTTTTCAATATTTTAAATTGCTCTTCATAGTCTTCTATTCTATCACAATTTCATCTAATGCATTGGAATTGTCCTTTCGGTATGGCTTTAAGCCAAGAAGGATGATGATGATGGCTATCTTGTCTAATGTAAGTATTTACATCACACTTTTTAAAAAAGGTTTTGGTGTGTATGACTTCATCCAATACAAATATAAAAAGGTAGCTTAGGTACTATGTATTTCAGGAGTCAATATAATATTTATGTCATTGTTATTTATGTGTGAATGAATGATTGTAATGTCTCAATATCTTCCTTCCAAATGCACAAAACATCATCGATGTACTTCCACCATGTCACCAGGTCCACCCCATAAGGATCACTCTGCCAAGCAAAGTGATGTTCAAAGAAATCCATATAAATGTTGGCATAACTTTGGGCGAACCTGGTGACCATGGCGGTCCTGCAAATTTGTAAATATTTATTGTCATTGAACCAAAAAAAATTGGGGGTGAGAATAAAATCTATTGATTGGATAATGAATTCAAGAAGTGAAATAGCTAAACTCGTGTCTTCTTCTAATTTCCATCTAACTGTATGGGGTATATATAGAGGTAGGTGAATATGTAAACACTGTATATGTTTAATAAAGGGAGAGACCTCGAAACATCACATTAAAGTGATTATTTTCTTTGATAACAAGTCCGGAGTGTGCGGTCTCTTTTGGATGCTGTATATATATATATATATATATATATATATATATATATATATATATTTAACTATGTACTTACTGTTAAAAATATTTCAGTATTTCACTTTCCAATGTTCTGCACACAGCAGAATATGTTCTATGTATTTAGAAATAGATATTGCTCTCTCTCTCTCTCTCTCTCTCTCTCTCTATATATATATATATATATATATATATATATATATATATACACACCGATACGTAATCATCTATATATATATAGGTATAGATGGACATTGTACTAAAAAAAACTTCAGATGTATATAGAAAAATGTAATAAACAGAACATATTCCGCTATGTAAAGAACATTGGAATATTAAATATTCATATTTTCATTTTGGGTTAGCACAATTGCGAATATGCAATAGGTCTTTTTTCCACTTTTTTTCTCCATTGACTTCTAAGGGGGAATATGTGAACACGCACACAATATTTGATGTTCATATTTTTGTGCTAGTGGGGTTTCTGCTTGCGCAAAATAAGTTTTTTTTTTAACCTGTAGTACGAGCACAACCCAACTAGCAAAAAAAAGCTTAACTCTAGTGGAATTTTCACAATCGAAAAAACGCAATAAACCGCACCACTTGTAATCTAGCACATAGTGTTTGGTAAAGTACTTACTGATTTCCCAAAAAATTAACAAGCAATGCATCAGGTCATGGGTCATATAAATATGACCTAATATAGTACTTCATCATAATTGGCTGTTTCTCTAATTTAACACTTAATTATTCAAAGTTTCATTTTATGGATCATTTGATTAATTTTGTATGCATGGTCTTATCTAATACTAATTGACCTTTAAATCCATCCACTCTTCACTCTCTCATTGCTCTAAAACCATCTCTCCTTGCTCACCCTCCACTCTCTTATTCCTCTATCAGTCCACCTCTCCTCTTTCAACCTCCTCAGATACTCAGTCATCCAAATAACTACAATAATAAAATAAAAACAATCAACATTTTTTGTAAGTAAGCATATTTGTTCTAGTGCATGTGTGCAATATATTATGGACAAAATTACAAGTGGTGGACTAATGCTAGTGCATGACACCATAAGAAGTAACTCTGGACAGCACTAAAATAACTATGCAGCTTGATATTACAAGCCCATTTTAAAACAGATTTACCAGAGAAGGTTTAGTGTGGCAGACATAGTGTGACGTGAGACCTAAAATAAAGTGTAAGGGTTAAAAAAAGAGGTTTACAAAACACAAATAAAACAGAAGAAAGCAGAAGCAGAAGGAAACCAGTTCAAGTACATGGCTTGATTCATGCGTCCTTTACAAAGATAAATCTGCCTAAATCCAGGTAATCTTTTCTGATGAGTCCAAGTTTCAGCTTTGTCCAACACCTGGTCATCTAATGATTAGACCGAGACCTGAAGAAGCCTACAAGCAACAGTGTCTTGCCACGACTGTGAAATTTGGTGGACAATCAGTGATGATCTAGGGGTAGGTCAGCAAGCTAGCAGATTTATTTTTGTGAAGGACACATGAATCAAGCCACCTCCAAGGTTATCCTGGAAGATAAATTGCTTTCTTCTGCTGAGGCAATGTTCCCCATTCCCAAATCTGAGGATTGTTTTTCTAGTAGGACAATGTTCCATGCCACACAGCCAATAAAATCAAGGTCTTTATGGAGGACCACCAGATCAAGGCAAGCTCAATCTACAGACCGGAACCCCATTTAAAACCTCTAGAATGGGATAAAGAGGAATATGGATGGTCACACACCATCAAACAAAGCTGAGATGCTTGAATTTGTGTGCCGGGAGTGGCATAAAGTCACCCAACAGCAATGTGAAAGACATGTGGAGAGCATGCCAAGAAGCATGAAAGCTGTAAATGAAAGTCAGGGTTTTTCCACCAAATATTGGTTTCTGAACTCTAAGATAAAACATCAGTATTGTGTTGTTTAAAAATTAATATGAACTTGCTTTCTTTGCATTATTTGAGGTTTGAAAACACTGCATCTTTTTTGTCATTTTGACCAACTGTCATTTTCTGCAAATAAATGCTATAAATACCAATATTATTATTTGGAATTTGGGAGAAATGTTGTCAGTAGTTTATAGAATAAAACAAAAATGTTAATTTTACTCAAACACATACCTATAAATAGTAAAAACAGAGAAAGTGATAATTTGTAATAAGTGGTCTCTTAATTCTTTCCAGATATAAGTATGTGAATCCTTTGGAATTAGTTGGTCATAAAATGTCATCTCATCTTCATCAAAGTACCAAGTATAGACAAACACATTGTACTCAATCTAATGATACACAAACAATTATAATATTTCATGTCTTTATTTAATACATCTCATTAAACCTTTACAAGTCTGTGGAAAAAGTAAGTGAACACTTGGATCTAATAGCTAGTTGATCCTCCTTCAGCAGCAATAACCTCAACCAAGTAATTCCGGTAGCTTTGAAATAGACCTGCACAATGAGCAGGAGGAATTTTGGAACCGTCTTCCATACAGATCTGCATGAGTTCAACCATATTCTTAAGATGTCTGGTGTGAATAGCTCTCTTGAGGTCATTCCACAGCATCTTTATGGGATTAAGGTCTGGGCTTTTACTGGGCCACTCCAAAAGGCAGATTTTCTTTTTTTGAAGCCATTCTGTATAGGATGTACTTCAATGATTAGGATCATTGTACTGCTGCATCACCCAACTTCTACTGAGCTTCAGTTGGTGCACAGCCAGCCTGATATTATTCTGTAGAATATTTTGATAAGCTTTGGAATAAATTTTTCCCTCGATGATGAAAGGTGGTCCAGGCCCTGAAGTAGCAAAGCAGCCCTAAACCATAATGCTTTCTCCACCGTACATTTTCCCAGTAGCGTTATAGATTGTCAAAGTGATCTTTGGCAAACTTCAGGATGCAGCAGTGTTTTTTTGGAAAAGAAGCGTATTTCTTATTGGTGTCCTGCCATGGACACCATGCCTGTTCACTGTTTTCCATGTAGTAGATGCATTAACATATGTTAACCAGTCCAATGATTTCTTCAAGTTTTTAGCTGTCACTCTAGGGTTCTTTTTTAACCTCATTGAGAATTGGGCGGTTTGCCCATTGAGTCATCTTGGCTGGACGGCCACTTCTAGGGAGAGTAGCCATAGTACTAAATCGTCTCCAGTGGACAAATTAATGACTTGTTGAGATACAGTGAGGGAAAAAATATTTGATCCCCTGCTGATTATGTATGTTTGCCCACTGAAAAGAATTGATCAGTCTATAATTTAATGGTAGGCGTATTTGAACAGTGAGAGACAGAATAACAACACAAAATCCAGAAAAACGCATTTCAAAAAAGTTATAAATTGATTGGCATTTTAATGAGTGAAATAAGTATTTGACCCCTTTGCAAAACATGACATAGTACTTGGTGACAAAATCCTTGTTGGCAATCACAGAGGTCAGATGTTTCTTGTAGTTGGCCACCAGGTTTGCACACATCTCAGGAGCGATTTTGTCCTACTCCTCTTTGCAGATCCTCTCCAAGTCATTAAGGTTTTGAGGCTGACGTTTGGCAACTCAAACCTTCAACTCCCTCCACAGATTTTCTATGGGATTAAGGTCTGGAGACTGACTTGGCCACTCTAGGTAGGACCTTAATGTGCTTCTTCTTGAGCCACTCTTTTGTTGCCTTGGCTGTGTGTTTTGGGTCATTGTCATGCGGGAATACTCGTCCACGACCCATTTTCAATGCCCTGGCTGAGGGAAGGAGGTTGTTACCCAAGATTTGACAGTACATGGCCCCGTCCATTGTCCCTTTGATGCTGTGAAGTTGTCCTGTCCTCTTAGAAGAAAAACACCCCCAAAGCATAATGTTTCCACCTCCATGTTTGATGGTGGGGATGGTGTTTTTGGGGTCATAGGCAGCATTCCTCCTCCAAACACAGCAAGTTGAGTTGATGCCAAAGAGCTTGATTTTGGTCTCATCTGACCAAAACACTTTTACCCAGTTCTCCTCTGAATCATTCAGAAGTTCATTGGCAAGCTTCAGACAGGCCTGTACTTTCATGAGCAGGGGGACCTTGTGGGTGCTGCAGGATTTCAGTCCTTCACTGAGTAGTTTGTTACTATGGTGACTTTGGTCACAGCTGCCTAGAGATCATTGACACGATCCTCCCATGTAGTTCTGGGCTGATTTATCACCATTCTCCTAATCATTGAAACTCCACGAGGTGAGATCTTGCATGGAGCCCCAGACCGAGGGAGATTGACAATTATTTTGTGTTTCTTCCTTTTGCGAAAAATCGCACCAACTGTTGTCACCTTCTCACCAAGCTGCTTGGCTATGGTCTTGTAGCCCATTTCAGGATTGTGTAGGCCTACAATCTTGTCCTTGACATCCTTGGACAGCTCTTTGGTCTTGGCCATGGTGGAGAGTTTGGAATCTGATTGATTGATTGCTTCTGTGGACAGGTGTCTTTTATACTGGTTACAAGCTGAGATTAGGAGCACTCCCTTTAAGAGAGTGCTCTTAATCTCAGCTCATTACCTGTATAAAAGACACTTGGGACCCAGAAATCTTGTTGATTTATAGTGGATCAAAAACTTATTTTACTCATTAAAATGCAAATCAATTTATAACTTTTTGAAATGCGTTTTTCTGGATTTTTTTTGTTTGTTATTCTGTCTCTCACTGTTCAAATAAACCTATAATTAAAATTATAGACTGATCATTTCTTTGTCAGTGGGCAAACGTACAATATCAGCAGGGGATCAAATAATATTTTTCCCTCACTGTAACTTTGTAACACTTTCCAGTTTTATGCAATGCAACAATTCTGGAATGCAGGTATTCCAAGAGCCTTTTTTTTTTTGTGAGGCATGATTCACATCAACAGATGCATTTTGTGAATAGCACAATCAAGATGTTTCAGTGCTTTTTATAAGTCAAAGTAGCTCTAACCCAAACCTCCAATCTTGTTTCATTAATTTAACACCAGGTTTGCCAATTTCCAAATCTAATTAGCTTTCGTTGAAGTCATTAGCCTAGGGTTTCACATACTTTTTCCAACCTATACTGTGAATATTTTGATGATATATTCAATGTACAAGAACAATATAATGATTTGTGTGTTATTAGTTAAAACAGATATTATTGTAACTTAGATTAAAGGGACACTAAACCCAATTTATTTTCTTTCGTGATTTAGATAGAACATGCAATTTTAAGCAACTTTCTAATTTACTCCTAATATATTTTTTTCTTCATTCTCTTGCTATCTTTATTTGAAAAAGAATGCATCTAAGCTTTTTTTTTCAGAACTCTGGACAGCACTTTTGTATTGGTGGATGAATTTATCCACCAATCAGCAAGAACAACCCATTCTTGCATTTCAAATAAAGATACTAAGAAAATGAAGAAAAATTGATAATAGGAATAAATTAGAAAGTTGCTTAAAATTGCACGCTCTATCTGAATCACAAAAGAAAAAATGTGGGTTCAGTGTCCCTTTAACATCAAGCCAGATTTTATAACAAATCTAAACATAAATGCAGCCATTTCTATAGGATTCACATACTTTTTCTTGCCACTGTATAAATATATACAAACAGAAAGAGCGCTCTCTCTCAGGAACAAACAACAGCTCAATAGTTTGTTCTATAATGATGTCCCATCTGGGAGCAGCATCTTTTAGCCCAATAGTACTTTTCACAGAAAAGAACTTTCATGAAGTATATCAGTCTGATCCCGCCTAACAAGGCCAGTCCAGCCTGAAATACCAGGCAATCTGTCTCTGAACAAGGAACATGGCAATCTGAGACAATTGTTTCAGCCTACATTGGTCCTCGCCGGTAAGGTGCTGCCATGTTCCTCTAATCACATTGTGCAAGTAGTACATGTCTGGCTTCCCCCATCCCAATTTGGGAGACTTCACCAGGTTCATATTCATATTATACGAATACATACAGAAAAAGAAGCACTTTCTCTTGGGAACAAACAACAGCTCAATAGCTTTTTTCTATGGTGATTTGCCACCTGGGAGCAGCCTGTTTTATCCCAATAGTGCTTCATAGAGAAGAAATATATACAGGTAGCCCTCAGTTTACGCCGGGTTAGGTTCCAGAAGGAATGGTTGTAAATCGAAACCGTTGTAAATTGAAACCCAGTTTATAATGTAAGTCAATGGGAAGTGAGTAGACATGTGCAGCCGCGAAAAATTTGGTTCGGACCGATTCGGACCGATTCGAATTTCGGTTCAGATCGATTTGAATTCGGAAGAAATTGAATGAATTTGTTTCTGATTCATTCGGATTCTTTCGGATTCGTGTGAAATTCGGTTTGGTTCGGTTCGATTTGGTTCGAATCGATTCGGATTTTCGGAATTTCGGCACTGTTAAGTGGGATGTGCTGTGTATTACACTAGTATACTGTACAATACTAGTGTAATACATGGCCATCCGAATCCATCCGAATCCATCCGAATAAATTCGAATCGAGTCAGATTTATTAGGTAGATTCGGCACTGCCGCAATTCGGAAATTCGAATCTATCCGAATTCAGAATTTGACAAAATTTGGACCGAACCGAATCGCACATGTCTAGAAGTGAGGGAGATAGGTTCCAGGCCCCTCTCAAAATTGTCATAAGTAAAACCTAATACATTATTTTTAAAGCTTTGAAATGAAGACTTTACATGCTAAACACCATTATAAACCTAATAAAATAATCACACAACACAGAATATATAATTAAACTAAGTTAAATGAACAAAAACATTTGCTAAACAGCATTATAAACCTAATAAAATAATCACACAACACAGACTTCACTTGCGTTTTTCTGCAAACAGTTCTTTCTATGAACACAAAAAAAGAACAGAGCGCAACCGCGACTCAAGGTAAAAGTTTTATTACTTATTTGAGCGCTAAAAACACATTGCACTTACAAGAAGTTAGTAATAATTGAGCCTTTGGGTATAATAATCCACTGGACCACTCTCCTCTACATACACCTTCCACGCCGGAAAAGGATATGGCGTCTCCGGGAAGTCCGTAGGTATAAAGCTCAATGCTTCGATGGTAGACGATTAAAAAGTACTTGTAAAAACAATCGGCTATAATGTCTTTCAACAATGTCCCTTAATGTGGTCTACGCGTTTCGTCCTCATTGATCGGGACTTTCTCAAGACACAGGGTTTAATGTCCTTGTTTGCGGGGATCCTCTTCTTAAAAAACTCCTACTGTGTTCCTATTGGATGGACTGTAGACCAATCGCGAGCGCCGATCCGACACACCTACTTTCGATTCAAATCACACAAAAGCGGTGAGTCAGACCGGACCCGCCGGTCTCCAGTCTAATTTGCATTCTCATTCTTGACAACCATTATATCGAATATATATAACCCTTGAATCTTGTACAAAATGAACGATTATAATTAAACAGTTATATATATAGAAACACACAAACCTAAAACTCAAAAACTCAAACTAGTCATAATATCCCGCTAGCATTTACCGATCATAAGACTTCTATCTACGATGCACATAGCTGACAGTTCTTAAAGAGATATTTTTGTTGTCTTAAAGGGGTATTATCATTTTTATAAAAGGACATTGAACTTGCCTTCTCCTAACTAGTGCCTTCTAACACTGATAATAATGATGTACCAACACCAATCTTAAAATGTAAGTGATATGTGAATATCCTTAGCTATAAAAAAGTCTTAATTAGTATCAAAAGTATTAAAAAACGTCTTAAAAACATTGATTTGCATTTTAAACCTATATAAAAATAAATATCATTTTTATGAAAAAATAATAATAAGTTCATACTGATTATTTAATCTAAAAAATTGAAACAATACTACTTCCATGTGTTTTTCTACACTTATAGGGATTATTAACTTATTAAATCATGAATGCTTGGAGATCTAGATCTATATTTAACCCTTTTGGGGCCAAGCAGTCTAAAGATTGAATCCACTTTGTTTCTTTTTTTCTTAGTTCTGTTAATCTCTGATGGGGGTTAGTTGACACAGATACTGTTTCTAAGATGCTGATTTTGAGGCCACTAGGGTCTTTATTATGAAACACCCGAAAGTGATCGGACACACTATGTGTCTTCAAGCCTAATTCTATGTTATGAATATGCTCATAGCATCTACGTTTCACCTTCCTTTTTGTTCTCCCTACATAGACACATCCACATTTGCACGTTATGCTGTAAACTACATATGTGGATTGACAGGTACCACGTGAAGTAATTGGAAATACTTTTGAATGACTCGTATCCTCAATGGAATTCCTATTCCAAATTAAGGGGCACATGCAACATTTTTTCCGACCACATTTAAAGGTCCCAGGTTTCCCTTTGACCCATTTGTCTAATGTGCCCAGGCCACTATGTTTATTACTTTCTAATACAGGTAATTTAGATGGGGCTAGAATATTCTTAAGGTTCCTATTTTTCTTATACAAGAACTAAGAAAAAAAGAAACAAAGTGGATTCAATCTTTAGACTGCTTGGCCCCAAAAGGGTTAAATATAGATCTAGATCTCCAAGCATTCATGATTTAATAAGTTAATAATCCCTATAAGTGTAGAAAAACACATGGAAGTAGTATTGTTTCAATTTTTTAGATTAAATAATCAGTATGAACTTATTATTATTTTTTCATAAAAATGATATTTATTTTTATATAGGTTTAAAATGCAAATCAATGTTTTTAAGACGTTTTTTAATACTTTTGATACTAATTAAGACTTTTTTATAGCTAAGGATATTCACATATCACTTACATTTTAAGATTGGTGTTGGTACATCATTATTATCAGTGTTAGAAGGCACTAGTTAGGAGAAGGCAAGTTCAATGTCCTTTTATAAAAATGATAATACCCCTTTAAGACAACAAAAATATCTCTTTAAGAACTGTCAGCTATGTGCATCGTAGATAGAAGTCTTATGATCGGTAAATGCTAGCGGGATATTATGACTAGTTTGAGTTTTTGAGTTTTAGGTTTGTGTGTTTCTATATATATAACTGTTTAATTATAATCGTTCATTTTGTACAAGATTCAAGGGTTATATATATTCGATATAATGGTTGTCAAGAATGAGAATGCAAATTAGACTGGAGACCGGCGGGTCCGGTCTGACTCACCGCTTTTGTGTGATTTGAATCGAAAGTAGGTGTGTCGGATCAGCGCTCGCGATTGGTCTACAGTCCATCCAATAGGAACACAGTAGGAGTTTTTTAAGAAGAGGATCCCCGCAAACAAGGACATTAAACCCTGTGTCTTGAGAAAGTCCCGATCAATGAGGACGAAACGCGTAGACCACATTAAGGGACATTGTTGAAAGACATTATAGCCGATTGTTTTTACAAGTACTTTTTAATCGTCTACCATCGAAGCATTGAGCTTTATACCTACGGACTTCCCGGAGACGCCATATCCTTTTCCGGCGTGGAAGGTGTATGTAGAGGAGAGTGGTCCAGTGGATTATTATACCCAAAGGCTCAATTATTACTAACTTCTTGTAAGTGCAATGTGTTTTTAGCGCTCAAATAAGTAATAAAACTTTTACCTTGAGTCGCGGTTGCGCTCTGTTCTTTTTTTGTGTTCACAGCTACCAGTTGTTTGGGCGCTCTTCAGCGTCCAACGATCAGTAAAGCAGCACCGCTCTCAGCTACAGAGTCAGGAGGAGTCATATTCAGGCACCAGAACACTATATAGATTTTACCATACTCCTGGGGACATCGAGGTGAGATTGGTAACATTTTTTAATGTTATAAGTCCTTGTGTTTGTTTTTAGATTTTCAGGTATCACTGGTAATTGTTGTACAATAGTGTGTTTATGATTGTTATTTTTCAGTGTTATCTATAGGTATTATTGACACTATTTATTGTTAATCTCTGTTCAAAACAATAGAGCTTTTTGCCGGAAATGTATGTGTAAAGATCAATAGACAGTACTGATATTAATATAAGGAACGGCACAGAGAGTACATTTAGGTAACTAAGAGTGCTTATTGTTCAGCTTGCTTAGACCAATTTTAGTGTATACGTTATTTTGTATTACAATTATATATATCAGTCAAGTGTGTAGAGTACAGCCAAATACACTATAGGTACTATTAGGCTCTGCAGCAGTGGTCAGTTAGCGCAGTGTGAGAGTAACGGTGTAAGTTCTTTCTATGCATTCCAATCTGGACTGATTTATAGACAGGAAGATCTTGTTCTTTTGAAATCTGCTCGATAGCTCAGGTCTGGTTAAACTGATTAATTTCAGCTTCCTTGGGTTTGCTGCAACACAAGCGGACAGATCTACCTACTGGCTATTTTAATAAATGCACTGCTTCTCAATGCTTTTCAATAGCAGTCACATGACTGGAAAAAAAGGTTGTTAATCTGAAACGGTGTAAATTGAACCGTTGTAAAACGAGGGCCACCTGTGTTTATATATATATATATATACATATATACATACACATTTGTGGGTATGTGTATGTGTGCTTGTACAGTGGGTATTGAAAAGAATTACCCCCCTTGAAAATAATTACATTTTGTTGCTTTGCAGCCTGAAATGACACAGTTTTTGTTTATCCAGTTGTAATTACTCAGTGCAACTTATAAAATCCAAGTGAAAGATATAACACCAACATGTCAGGCAAAAATAAAGACAATTCAGTATTTTGTTGAACCACCTTTTGCTTTAATTACAGCCTTAAGTCTGTTGGGATATGTCTCTACTAACTTTGCACATTTTGACTGTGCAATATTTGCCCACTCTTCTTTTCAATATCCAATGTATACATGTGTATATATGTGTACTTATGTGTTTATATGTGTAAATATACGTGTGCATATATATATATATATGTCTGTGTATGTGTGCATGATCTGAATAGGGGGATACCAAGAGTGTTGAGCCTTTTTGTGACTGCACACACACATGTGTTTTTATGTGTTTTGAATAGAAGTTCTTGCAATTCCAATGTTCTTTACTTAGAAAAAAATATTATTTTTATTTTTAAATATATATATATATATATATACACACACACTAGGAGCCAGATTACAAGTGGAGTTTCACAAAACACACTTTAAAAATACATGTTAAAGTACTGTTACACTCATAATAGCACTATCTAATATAAATTATTCAAAATAAATTGCATAAAAAAGTTATAAGGGCTCAGACATATGAGGTCAAAAAAGATGGCAAAAGGCTTCAACATAGAGATACATACATACACATGTCTAAATATATAAATATATATATATATATATATATAAAAGAACACTTTGTAAGTAAGTAGCGCACACATAGACTTTAGCAATATAATTTCAAAAGGTACCTGTATACCACTCACTGTCCGGTAACACGCTGGGGAGCAATTGGCTCAGAGTGTATGGAGATCTGCAGCTGTGGAGACTGAGCCGGTCTGTAGTCAGCATCTGAGTAAATAGAATATGTTCCAATGGATTGTCCCCACTTGTAGCGCAAAAAATCTCTCTCCAAAGAAAAGTAAAACTTCCTTTATTGTAGTATCAAAAGTAAAAACATGACAGCCTACACACGACTGTAATAAAGCACTTAATGTAAAAACACAGTGTCAGTGATCTGAACCACATGCAGACATGTTTCGTGCAGTTGCGCACTTGATCACTGCTTGAAAGCAATCCTGATCACACCTGCTTTATAGCACTTTTCTTAAAGAGACATTTGTAAATGTTAGACACTGTGTGCTTGAACTCTCTCTTTACTGCCTATCCTTTGTTGAAGAACATGTTTCAAAAAGTTATTTAATACATTTGCAGAAAATTTTTTCTCTTCTATATGTATATTAATAATAATATGATGTTAACTTTTATATATTAAGAATTTTTTCTCTTCTACATGTATATTAATAATATGATGTTAACTTTTATACATTAAAAATTACCTTATGTCTTTGCCTCATTTCTCATAAGTATATCTTATACCACTAGATAAAATTGCAGTCTTTCAACTGTAGTACTTTGATGTAATTTTTATATGACACTATGTGTCATACAAAAAATGTTAAATTTATTTCTAGAGTAAGGTTTAGAGTTTACAATATATGTAAAAATAATTTATTGTTTAAGACTTATATGATGGCCATATATTATTTCTCCCCTTTTCCTTATCTAAAAGAAAAGCTGTTGTGTATATATTAATTCACAAAAAGATCCAGGTCTCTACGCATATTGAGACCTAATGGATTACATGTTTTTAATGTGAAAATCCAGAAGACTTCACGTTTGTTAAGTTTATCTTCTCTGTCTCCTCCTCGTTTCCATAGAGGAACATGATCTATACCTTGAATTTTTAATAAAGACACATCTGAATTATGTTGACTTTTAAAATGTCTCGACACTGGTGTGTCGGTGTCATCATCCTCTATTGATCTGAGGTGCTGAAGAAACCTATCTTTAATGCTACGCTTGGTTTTACCTACATAGTTAATTTTACAGAGATCACACGTAAGTAAATATACTACATGTGTAGTTGAACAATTTATGTAATACTTAATTTTATAGTCTTGCTGGGTAGCAGATGAAGAAAAAGTATCGCCCTCAATGACATGGTTACAAGTTTTACATATATTTCTCCTGCATCTAAAGAATCCCTTTCTCTCTTTTAGCCAGCATTTATTGTGTTTTATTGGAAGATTAGATGGAGAGAGGTAGTTTGAAAGTGTTTTTCCTCTTTTGGGTATAATATCTACACCCTCTTCCATTATAATTTTTAGTACTGGATCTGAATATAACACAGGTACAGTATCTTTAATGATTTTGCTGATGTTTTTAAAATCAGTACTATAGGTAGTTATAAACCTGGGTTTCTCAGTGTCCCTTCTTTTTGCATCTTTCCTTTTATATTTTAGTAAATCCTCCCTAGTTGTTTGCTGAACACTTTCTTTTGCTTTAATTAAAGTGCCTTCATTATATCCTCTCTGTTTTAGTCTTTCTTCAATAATTTTACACTGTTTATTATAATCTTCCTCATTAGAGCAATTTCTTTTGGCCCTAATGAATTCACCCTTTGGTATTCCTTGTAGCACATGTCTCGGGTGACATGATTTGTATAAAAGTGTAGTATTGCCTGCTGTTGGCTTTCTGTAAAGTATAGAGACTATTTTTTCATGTTCTACATCTGCTTTTAATGTAAGATCTAGAAAGTCTATTGACTCCGTACTTTCTTCTCCTGTGAATTTCAACCCACATTTGTTATTATTTAAATAAGCACAGAAATCTTTTACTTGATCTGTGTCTCCTTCAAAAATGAAAAGTAAATCGTCTATATATCTGAAAAAATGTATGATTCTCTCTCTATGGGGATTTCTCTCTCCAAAGACGTGGAACAGCTCCCACCAACCCATAAATAGGTTGGCGTATGATGGGGCAAACTTGGCCCCCATCGCCGTTCCACGCCTTTGGAGAAAGAAATCTGATCCAAACATAAAGAAATTATGCGTTAAAAGATATTCAATTGCATTAAGTATAAACATTTTTGTTGCTGATTCATAATCAGTACACTGGTTCAAGAAAAATTCTATAGCTGTTATGCCTAAGTTGTGATCTATACAAGTATACAAGGATGATACATCCACTACTAGAAATCTGTAATTTTCTTTCCATTTGATATTCTGTAACTTATTAAGCAATGATGTGCTATCCTGTATGTAACTTAGTAAATCTTTAACAAGTGGTTGTAAGAAAGTGTCCACCAGATCTGATAACGGCTCATTTAATGAGTTAATACCTGCAATTATAGGTCGTCCTGGTGGACAGACTAAATCTTTATGTAACTTGGGAAAATAATGAAATATTGGAATTACTGAATTAGTTGGAGTTAGGACTTCTTCTAATGTAGGAGTTATGATATTGTTTAGTTTAGCTATCTTAGTGATTTTAATTAGCTCTTTTCTAAACTCTCTCGTGGGATTACCATCTAGTTTGATATACACTTCTTGATCAGACAGTTGCCTTTTGGCTTCTTTAATGTAGTCTACAGTATTTAAAATGACTACATTTCCTCCTTTATCAGAAGGGCGGATCATTATATCTTTATTTTCTTGAAGAGTTAATAAAGCTGCTTTTTCTTTATTTGTTAAGTTAGAGTACCTTCTTTTTTTACTTTTTAGATTCTTTTCATGTAGTATTCTTAACTTACTTTCCACTGTTTTCTGGAAAATATCTAACACCTTAGGTCTGGTGTGTACTGGATAAAAGGTGCTCTTTTTCTTTAAGTGACCAAATTTGATATCTTCTTCCATTATCTTATCTATAGATTCTCTATTGCTATCCTCAGCTAGTTCTTGCAAATCTTTAATAGCACATAAGTCAGGAAATAACAAGACATCAGTAATGGCTGACGTGACACTCTCATTAATATCATTTTTAGTCTCAACTTGTGTCATATGCTCACTTTCTGAAAAAAAATGTTTTTTCAAAGTAAGTTTGCGTACAAACTTGTTAACGTCTAATACTGTTTCAAACAAATTAAACTGAGCTGATGGCACAAAGTTGAGACCTTTGGACAAAAGATTAATCTCTATGGAGTTCAGGGTAACATCAGACAGATTACAGACACTCAGATCTGCATTTATTTCTTTTTGTTCTGTCCCTGTGATCTCGTGATGTATTTCTTCTGTTGTCCTTTCCTCTGATGTTGTTTGTTGTATCTGTTTCCGCTTGCTGCCCTTGCCCCTACTTCCTCTATGGGTTTTTTTGTTTTTCTTGGGAAAGTCTGGGGGTCCTCGTTTTTTGACTCCTTATGAGATCCTGATGTTGTAGCTTGTACCTCCAGTTCTTGAAATACTGCTGGTGTTTCTTCCTCAGTCTGCAAATCATTATCAGATGAGTCAAATTCGTATTCTGTGTCTGAGAATGTCACAGTGTTTCCTCCTTTATGTATTCTTTATCTAGTGGTATAAGATATACTTATGAGAAATGAGGCAAAGACATAAGGTAATTTTTAATGTATAAAAGTTAACATCATATTATTAATATACATGTAGAAGAGAAAAAATTCTTAATATATAAAAGTTAACATCATATTATTATTAATATACATATAGAAGAGAAAAAAATTTCTGCAAATGTATTAAATAACTTTTTGAAACATGTTCTTCAACAAAGGATAGGCAGTAAAGAGAGAGTTCAAGCACACAGTGTCTAACATTTACAAATGTCTCTTTAAGAAAAGTGCTATAAAGCAGGTGTGATCAGGATTGCTTTCAAGCAGTGATCAAGTGCGCAACTGCACGAAACATGTCTGCATGTGGTTCAGATCACTGACACTGTGTTTTTACATTAAGTGCTTTATTACAGTCGTGTGTAGGCTGTCATGTTTTTACTTTTGATACTACAATAAAGGAAGTTTTACTTTTCTTTGGAGAGAGATTTTTTGCGCTACAAGTGGGGACAATCCATTGGAACATATATATATATATATATATATATATATATACAGTACATACACAGTATATATGTGCATGTGTTTTTTATATGAGAGTACATATGTATTTATATGTGTTTTTACAGACATATATACACATGTAAACATATAAATACATATGCATACATTACATATATAGACATATATATAAGCACATTAGAGCTCTTATACTGTGTATTTACTGTAAATATTTCACATTTCAATGTTCTGCACATAGGGGGATATGTTCTATGTATTTTTAAATAGCTATTCCTATATATATCTGTATATATCTATACCTATAAAAAAACAATGTATACATATTGGTATAGATATATATTTGTGCAAAAATCAATTAGATATGTAGAATATATTCTGCTATGTGCAGAACATTGGATTATGAAATATGCAATATTATCTTTTATGTTGCACTTTTAAAAAAACACAATCGTGTTTGTGAGACTTGTGGGTGTTTTTTTAACTTTTCTGGCTCCATTGAAGTCTATGGGAGAATGCGATTTTAGGCTAGAATGATTACCACAAATTCAGAGCTCTGGTTAACTGTTTTGTAAAGCTAAAAAATTAGTCTCTGTGCCGGGGTGCTAAAAAAGCAAGATCGATGTAGTATCTGGATGTCTAATATATAAGTATGGAATTATGTCACTGAAGATATGTGTGAAAGAAAAAGATCACAGTTAATAATCAATAAAAAGTACAATAAAACAATTTATAAAAATGCAATCAATAAATAAATAAAATCACAAACACAGTCACAACGTAAGTTGTGTTGCAAAAATAAACTTAAATAGTATTGCAAATACACAGGAAAAACTGCAAAGATGGATATCCACAAAAAACGTTCATGTGTTAGAAAATAGCAGTGTTGGTTAAGGTTTAAAACCAGTGTGGTATGTAGAATATTGAGACTCAATCCAGAGCCCAGAATCCTAGAGAGTAGAGACTTAGAACGGCCACAGAAAACCTCAAGGAAATAGCTTGAGAAAGGCAATCTGCCAAAAAAAGTTCCAGCCTGCCTCAATAGCACCATTGGGTGCATCTCGTCTGTGGGTAAACACTTGTCTAGTTTTTATTACCAATTGGTTTGGTGGTACTAGGCCATCGTGGTGCCTCTGTTTGTTTCTTTTTCTCTTTTTGTTGATATTCATCTTTGCCGTTTTTTCCTGTGACTGTATACTATTCAAGTTTCTTTTTGCAAACACAATTTACGTTGTGACTGTGTTTGTGATTTTATTTATTTGTTGATTGCATTTTATAAATTGTTTTATTGTACTTTTTATTGATTATTAAACTGTGATGTTTCGCTTTCACACATATCTTCAGTGACATCATTCCATACTTATATATTAGACATCCAGATACTACATTGATCTAGCTTTTTTAGTCCCCCAGACACAAATTATCTCTATTGTATTTTGTTGCTCTTTTGTGAGATTTTTCAGGGGAAATCTCTCCCTCGGTGGCTTGTGTCTTTTGTAGTATCTCTATAGCGCAGTATATTAGACATCCTCTTCTTTGTATTGAAGCTAAAAAGTTGCACAAAGCACATCAAAGATACATTACAAAATATAGTTACACTCATAATAACACTAACTAATAAAAAATTATTAAAAACAAATATTGCACAAAAAAGTTATAAAGGCTCAAAGATATGAGGTCACAGGTCTTAGAAAAAAAGGCAGGCAAAGGGCTTTCACATTGAGATACATATATATACATGTCTAAAGATGTATATGTATATATATAAAAAATTTCTATATATCTATACATATATACAGTATATGTATATATATCGATTTACAGACATATAAACACATATATACACATATGGACATACGTATATAAGTGCATTGGAGCCCTTTGCAATTAAGTAGATCAAACATGTAAAACCATATTTATGCAACATTCATTTTTTTTTTTTTTTTTTAAAGCTATTTATTTCAAAGAGAACACAAATTACGTTACAATTGTTTAGGAGACGCAGCTCCTGTAATTCACATAATCAAAATAAAGGCATTTTCCAATAATTAACATAATACAGCCAGTTACATTCACTGATATTTCTTATTTAAGAGAAAAAAAAAGAAAGCAAAATACGAGATAACTTCTTATATATTTACTTGTTTCAACTGCCAAGCCATCAGTCACACATTCTATCCATATTAATAACTCAGCTCTTGGTAAAACGCAAATATCTAATCTAAGAGGGTCAATGTGAGACTGATAAAAAGGCAGACAAGTTCCATAACTAAAAAAGGTACACCCAATAACCTTCAAGGCTTCTATCTAACCAGAAGAACCACATATGTGTTTACATAGTTTAACTATAGAGATATCAGTTGTACATCCTGTCCATATGATGACTCAAATCTTAATATAAACACAACTGTCTGATCTGTAAGCATTCTTGAGAGTCTATACCCTCTTATCTATTCCACGTGTGGCCTCTGTAAGTATGGCAAATATCGATAGATTGCTATTTCCAACAACTAAGATCTATTAGATATTACGAAAGATATATTGGATACTAATCTTATTACCATAGCCTAAACTCCTAAGATTGGTCTATTTAACCTTGATCTAAGGAGGAGGAGAAGAGGGGGAGGGGCGGTAGGAGGAAAAAAAAATAAAAAAATATATATAATAAACTATATGAGCATTAGATGGGTACTATGAACCGGAGAAAAATTTATATCAAGCTCTTTCAAAAATTAATGATCGAACCATACTCTAGGTAAAAGATCCAGTTCTATTTGGCGCTGGACCCAGACTGAAGGCTTGAATTGATTCACCGCTTGTCTCTGCATCTCTAACGGAAGTGAAGAGATATATCTCTTCCATTTGCTGAAAAATCTGGTGATCATTTTTGGGTTATTAACTTTTACCTGACACTGTTCCATCACCATTTGATGTTGTACTTCTTTTAAAAAGTCTGTAGGTGCAATACGGTTTTTCTATCTTTTTAATATTATATTGCGGGCCGTCAAAATTAACAGATTTAAAAATCTATTGTTGGATATAGCAGACGAAAGTTTACATAGAAACATTATTTGGTGTGGACTAAAATTAAATTTTATCCCCATTAATTTACCTAACCAGAAATGTATCTTTTGCCAAAATTGAAATATTTTGGGGCACTCCCAGAAGCAGTGCAAGAAGTCTGCCTGTTCTTTAGAGCATTTGGGGCAATTCTTATTCTCTGGAATCCATTTTGCCAATCTAGTGGGCGTTAAATATGCCCTATTTAAAAGTTTCATGTGGGATTCCTTCCAAGAATGCATACAAGTCGCCCCAGCAATGAGGGTAATACTCTGTATGAGGGTCTCACTCTCAACCTCCACTTTCCCTTTACGCCATTTTAATGATATTTCAGTAATATTTTTCTGACCCAAAAATTTCATAATTACACCATAAGTTATAGAAATAGAATTCACCCCCTCACTGTATAGCGTAATAACGTCCTGTAACTTTTTGCTATCGATCTCTGCCCCAGATTCTTGCCGTAAATTTTCTACCCAATGCCTAGTTTGTAGGTAAGCAAAGAAGCTAGACCTTGGAATACCGAACTGCTGTGTTATGGTTTCAAAAGAGTGGAGCCGCAGATTGCTCCCCTCACATAACTGAATCAAGTATTTGACTCCTTGATTGGCCCATAACTTAAATATCGATGCGCCATGAGCTGCTGGGAAGCTAGGATTACCACATAGAGGTAAAAATTCTGATTTTCGAAAATCAGTTCCCAATTCCTCGCATACTTTCTGCCAAGCCTGTACAATATACTTAAAGGTAAAGAGATAGTTAACTGGGTCTGGCAGCTTGCCTGCTGGGTGATGGAGAATCGCCTTAAGATTAAACGGTTTTATCATTATCGACTCCAGGTCGTAAAATGTAACCAGATTTTTTTCGGTAATCCAGTCCAAAGCAAATTTCACAACAGCTGCGTAGTTATAAAACTTTAAGTTGGGACAAGCCATTCCACCAAAAGCTCTAGGCAAAGTTAACTTATGAAGTGATATACGTGGTTTTTTACCTTGCCAGATAAATTGGCTAAAAGATCTGTTAAGGAGAACGCAATCTTTTTTATATAGCAACAGGGGAAGATTCTGTAAAAAATATAAAATTTTAGGGAGTAAGACTACTTTGATTAGCATTATTTGGGCCGTAAGCGAAAGAGGGAGATTGCTCCAACTTCGTAGTTTAAGTAATAATCCCTTAATACATTGTTTGAAATTGAGATCATACCAATGATTAGGGTCCCTAGTTAACCTGATTCCTAGATATGTGATTTGTATCGATTCTCTAAATGGGTGCCGGCTCTGACCTATAGGTTTACGGATCCACATAATCTCTGATTTTCCATAGTTTATTTTATATCCTGAAAAGGAACTAAATAAATTAAATATTTCCAACAGACGGGGAATTGAGTCCTTTGTGTTACTAAGGAAAAGGAGAAGATCATCTGCGTATAACGACAGAACTAACTTATGCTTCCCTACCAGAATACCATGTAGTTCCTCCCTTAGGTACAATGCCAATGGTTCAAGGGACAAGTTAAATAAAAACGGCAAAAGCGGGCATCCTTGCCGCGTACCTCGTCCGAGAATAACCTTTTCTGTTGCTTCCCCGTTTACTATAATTGTGGAAGTTGGTGCCTTATAAAGCTGTGATATAAATTGTTGGAAATGACCAGCAATACCGAATTTCCCCAGGGCCGTTATTAAATGATCCCATATAATAGAATCGAACGCTTTCTCAGCGTCGATTGTAAGAATAGCAAGGTCTGGCTTAAGATGCGATCTCTGTCTTTCCACTTTATTCCAAAAGAAATCCAAAACCAGTTGAACTTTCCTCAGGTTCTTGACAGGATTCCTTCCTGTCATAAAACCGGTCTGATCTTGATGCACCAGATAACCTAATGGGGCTTTTAATCTGTTAGCAAGAATGTAAGTAAGAATTTTATAATCTTGATTCAGAAGTGAGATAGGCCTGTAGGAGGCAGGAAGTTCAAGGTCTTTATCTTTCTTTGGAATCAAAACTATGTTAGAAGCCGCGAACAAGCACGACTGTGACTTGTTCTGGATATAATAATTATTATAGAGTTGGACCAGCACATTCGGAACTTGATCCAAAAGTAGTTTGTAGAATTCTGCTGGGAGGGAGTCTGGCCCAGCAGCTTTCCCGATTATTGACTTTTTAATAGAGTTAATGACTTCTTCCAGCGAAATAGGGTCATTCAGTCTTTGCAGGTCCTCTCTCATAATTTGAGGTATAGTTAACCCTTGCCAGAATTGTTGTTTCAATGATATATCTATCTGTTTAGCTGCATATAATTCTTGAAAGGTCTGAAAAAAAGCTTCCCTAATTCCTGCAGAGTCAGTAATCCTGGTATCCCTAAATTTAATTGCCGTGATAAGATTCTTCTGTTGTCTGATCTTAACTATTCTAGCTAGATATTTAGCTGACGTGCCTTGAGCCCCTGAATATATGGCCTTTAGTTTGAGTTCTTCTGATATCAGATTTTGTTTCAAGAAGAGATCATATAGTGCTTTGCTCTCTTTATATTTGAGCCACTGTTCTGGCAAAGGGTTGCTTAAATATTTCCTATAGTTATTACTTAGGGTGTTCGCGAGTTGCTCCTCCCTTTTCCCCCAAATTGTTCGCATCCTAACCAAATATGCCTTTATCTCTCCCCTGAAAACCGCTTTTGCAGTTTCCCAGAGGATTTCTGGTCTATTTATGTAATCTTTATTCTCGGCCCGAAATTGATACCATCTGTTCTTAAGCCATTTTTTAAAGTGCAGATTATGATATAGCTATTGGGGAAAGTACATCCTGGTATTATTCAGCTGGCTCTTAACACTTATTCCGATCTCTAGTGTGATAATAGCGTGGTCAGAAACCACGATCTCACCAATATCAGCCCGGATTTGCATTCTAGCCATATGCTTAGAAATTAAAAAATAATCTATTCTGGAAAAAGAGGAGTGAGCACATGAAGCACACGTGTATTCATGACGATCCGGGTTTTGTCCCCGCCACACATCATATAAAGCTAATTTCTTGCTAAACTTTTGTAAGATATCGGCTTCCCTGGCCTTTCTCGGGAAAAATCTGGTCTTAGATCTGTCTAGAATATGCGAGAAAGCCATATTGAAGTCTCCTACAACCACTAAATTTTTCCCAGTGTGTAAAAATAGTTTTAAACTTAAGTCTTCCCAAAATCCTTTATCAATCAAATTGGGACCATATATATTACAAAAAACGAAGTTAGAACCATTAACTTCAATCTCCAAGATCTGATATCTCCCATTAGAGTAGTTATCTACTGTAATAATTTTACAGTCCAATTGTTTGCGAATTAAAATAGCAAGACCTCTCTTTGCTTTATCATATGGGGTGAATAAGACCTCCCCCACCCATTTAACTCTAAGTTTAACCGCTTCTTTTGGTCTGAGATGAGTCTCCTGGATAAATGCTATATCTGGCTTTTGGAGTCCAAGCTGTTTAATGATCAGTTTTCTTTTGCTGGGGCATGAAATCCCCCCAGCATTCCAGGATACTAATTTCAACTTACCCATCTAACCAAAAAAAAAAAAAAAAAAAGGGGGAGTACCCCCCACCCCGTTCCCTCTCCTCAAATCTACTGTGTTACTAAACTCTTCTACTTTGCATCCCACCCAATTATTCATTATTAAAATTTGCGTTTTATGATTAAGCATTCTCATGCCTGTATCATACCCCAGCACAACAAGCCTTTTCGTTTCTCCTTGCTTCCTCATTCTCGTCCTTTTCTTTGTGGACCCCTTCACCTAGCTAGATTACTTTGTTATAAGCCTATACTCTGGCAAAATCTTTTAATTTCTTCTGACTTCGTAAAGGTATGAGATTCACCATCTTTTTCCAAAATCACCTTAGCGGGATATACTAATCTTGCCTTTAAATTAGCTTTTATCATTTTGGAGCAGTAAGGTGCCATTTCCCTGCGCCTATTTTGAGTTTCTATTGAAAAGTCCTAAAATATTAAGATTTTATGGGAGCCAATCATAAGATTGTTATTTTTACGATATAATCTAAGGATATGAAATTTGTCTTGGTAATTCAGAAATTTGATGATTACTGCTCGTGGTCTTACCTGCGCATCTAAACTCCCTCTGAGAGGGCCTAATCTGTGTGCTCTCTCAATTGGGATTCTTATATTCTCAATATTACTACCAAGTAATTTGGGGAGTTGTGTAGCAGCAAAATTTATTAGATCATGAAACTCTGCCGTTTCCGGGAGCCCAACAACCCTCAGGTTGTTGCGCCGTGCCCTATCCTCTAATTCTTCTAATTTAGTTTGTAAGGAAAGAAGTCTACGCTCATGGGAGTTAGTCGTCTGATCCTGAGTTACTGCTCTATCTTCTAGATCTGAAACTCTCGATTCCATTTCATTCATACGAGTTGCAAACTGTTTTATTTCGTTAGTAATTGTTGCCATTTCTAGTTTTAAAGCATCAAATTGAGGGATGACTAGCTCAGATATCTGTTGTATTAGCGAAGTGTTTTCTAAAGGGCTCACAGCTATATCATTTGGACTTTGCGTGTCTGAACTGCTTTCACTGGGCTTGACTTTTTTATCTTTAGTTTTAGGTGGCATGCTGGGTGAGGAAAGTTTAGGGTGTGATATATATCTTTCCATATATACAGTGAAAAAGTGAATTGTGATTACTACAAAATCTGGCTGAGAACTTAGTCCTAACCGTAATTATTAGTGCTAAGGGTACAAAAGTACCTTTAATTATAGGTGGGTACCTACGATCTCTAAGAGAGCTTAGCAATGTCAGACCAGCTTTTAAACCTGCTGGAATAGATTAGACACAGTAATTATGTTGTGATGTGTCTACATATATATAAACAGTGAATCAAGAAATCAGGGTGTGCATATTTCAATATGGAGCCATCATGAATCATCAGAGCGTCATGTAAAACATATTTTAAACACCATATCTATGAAAAAGAAAATTTCAAAAAATGCAGAGAAACACAAGAGAAGGGAAAAAAAAAACACAAAAGGAAAAAAAAAACATAAACAAAAAGGTGATCACTTTACAATAAAAATAAAAAAAGAGCAAACACGCAAAAAAATAGTGAGCATACCACATAAGAACCATTCATTGTTAACTCAAAAATACTTGTTTCCAGTGCAGCTCAGTCACTTTACAATTCAAATCTGAACCGCTTTATGTATCAATTATAGTAAAATTAAGATATCAAAAAACCTTGCTAACTAACTACCAATTTCCTCTTAATTCCTTTTTATCAGTTACCAATAAGATCTAATATAGTCATGACATACATAAAATCTTTATGTATGTGTTAAAAAAAAGAAAAATAGGTCTATATGAATGCAACAGATAAATTCTCAACTTTCCTTTCTCTTTTTATATTATGAGAGGTAACCTTTACTGCTTTTTCTTCTCCAATCCTCTTTCCCTCTTTTTTTTTTTTAAAGGGGGATACAAAATTTAAACTGTACTATGGAGGGAGGAACCTCAGAAGATATATTTACTATTTGTGTTACCCCATAACTTGACAGTTTACAAGAGGAAGATCTTATATTGAAATCTCTTATTAGCAGCTAAGCCTGCTTGTAATTTGACCAATATTACTGGCCACACTTAGCTTTATCAGTTACATATATTAACCTTAAATAGATTAAATAATAGTGTTGACATATACTAGCATATACAATATATCCTGCTTCAAAATTTTATGCAACACAGAAGTTCTATTCAAGATATCACGACTCCTATAGCAAACAAATAATAAAAGATTGTTCAAGCAAAACCAGGGAATTCCTTTAACAGTTCTGTTTCTTTTAGAGTTTTAGATATATTTTCGATAAAGTAAACAGCTTGAGTATTATGCCCAGATTCTGATTAAGATAGCTTTTCTTAATGTTTTTTTTTTTTTTTTTTTTTTATGCAGAAGATATGTTCCCAAGATTCCTTAAATAGACACAAACATCGAATTTTCTATGATAGGGAGAAAAAAACTCTTATTTTCAGGAAATCTCCGCTTTATTTCTCAGAGTCCCCAATGAAGTTAGTTTTAATAGTTCCGGTTAGGGCCCAACTAGAAGAAAAAGTGGGCCTGTTTTAACTCCAATTTAGAAAGCAGTTGTGCCCCTTAAGTCCAAAAGACTCCTGACTGTAAGTGTTTAAAGGCAACTTGCAAAAATCTAATTCAAGCTTCTACCAGTAATCTTACCGGACCGGGCAGTACAAACCATGCCCCAGCAACCAGGGTCACTCCGGTGTCCTCGATATCCGCTCGCCGGCGGGTTACACTGACTCCACCGGTGATTCCGGCATGCAGATGCGCACTTCCTGTGCGACATAACCACCGCAACAGAGCCAACTCAGCTACAGGGTCCACAGGGTAGTTGCCAGACGCGGTAGGATGAAAAGGGCCGCAGCTCCCGGACACCTCCGTGAACGCCGCCTCAGCCACCGCAGACTGGACTCCACTCCTCTCCTAGGCCAACAGATAAGTATGCTGCAAATCGGCGTCTTCAGGTTTTAGGGCGTGCTATAGATGTGCTGGTTGCAAGAACGCCTTCCAGACGTCGTGACTCTGCACCAGAGTCGATCTGCAAGGTACTTTGTCGGCCTCTGCTTTGTGGGTTCCAAGCCAGGTGTGTCTCGCTGGCCAAGGAACAAACGCAGGTGGGGTATGGTCAAATGTTGCCCTTCACATCAGAGCACTGTGCTAGCACGCTGCTTGCTGCTAGCTGCACCCCTTCCGACTCCGGGTTTATCACAACAACATTCATATTTAATAAAGTTTTATACTGTGTATTTACTGTAACTATTTCACATTCCGATGTTTTGCACATAGCAGATTATGTTATATGTATTTATAAATAGATATTCCTATCTATAGGGGTGGGTTGATGTTGGAATAGGGGGTTAATAGTTAGCACTTGCGGTGGGTTGATGTTGGCATAGGGGGTTAACAGCACTTGCGGTGGGTTGACGTTGGCATAGGGGGTTAATGGTTTGAACTTGTGGTGGGTTTATGTCATCATAGGGGGTTAATAATTAGCACTTGCGGTGGTTTGATATCAGCATGGGGGCTTAAAACCACTTGCAGTGGGTTCATGATGGCATAGGGGTTAATAAATAGAACTTGCGGAGGGTATCTGGTGGTTTAGAGGTTAATAGTTAGAGACTTGCGGTGGGTATGTGGCAGTATAGATGTTTATTAGTTTAGTGTTAGTTTGTGATCCTGGGGTACTTCAGTTTAGGGGTATTAGGAGTAGTGATTAGGCAGACAGCAGTAATATTCCAGGGATCGATTACTACACATCGCTAATGTGGTCAGTGATGCTGGGTTTTGCTTAACCCAGTATCGCTGACCAATGGAGTGTATAGTAAACGCCTCTTAGTGATGTGGCTATGACGGGAGCTTGGAATATTCCAACAAGCTTGCTCGACATAGGGCCAGATTGCTTGTAATATTGTGCCTCCTCGTAGCACATCAGGGTTTAAGAGAGGGCAAATATTACAGGAAAGCTATTCCTTGTTCTCAACCAATTAGATAAGAGTTTTAAATTTAAATGGGCAACAGCTGTCCAACATCTCACAGTTAAGACTACGGCTATTGCCGAAACATGTCAGCTGTGTCATTGGATGCCTAGCCATTTCTTTAAATGTTGCTGCTAAATATGTTTTTAATATAAAGAAGTTAATAAAAGTTACTCTATATCCAGTGTTCTTTGCTTTTCTTTGATTGATGGACAAACATTGGTGTGTGTGTTCGAGTGAGCATGGTATTATATTTACATCTGCAAAGAAAATTCCCCCCTCAGAAATGTGGTTCCCCTAGTGGTGCACCAAAAGATGTCAACATGATAGAGAGGGAGTGCGCTGAAAGAGGACTTTCACAAGTAGGAATTACAGTGTCTGGATCTAATGAAGAGCTGGATAGTTGGTACAAATGCTTAAGCATTGAGCAGAATATAAAAGACACGCTGAACAGCTTATTTCCAAGGAGAATTGTGAGTGCCTGAGGATCGGCCACCCCTCTCCTGTGTAAAATGAGGTAAGCATCACTAAGGATAATATCGGATCAGGAGGTTAATTAATACTACTAAGAGGGTAGAGTTGTACAAACATTAATAAGGAATACAATAAAACTTAACATACACTATTAGGTTCTACAACATTTTACGTTTTTGTGCAAGCGCTTTCCCAATGTGCACAAAAAAAACGAGCTTCCAATATTGTGACTGCATTAACGTATTCCCCCATAGGTTTCAATGGAGAGCAAAACCCAGAGAAAAAAGAAACTAACACCCTACAAGTTGAGCAAACCCAATCGTGTTTTCTTAAGTGTGTTTCATATAGAAGAATATTTTCTATTTATTCATAAATACATATTTCTATATATAATGCATATATGATGTTTTTTGGTAAAATATACAATATAGCTATACCTATATATCTATATTATTATATATAGGTATAGATATATTCAGATTTATATATACTTAGAAAATATTCTTTTATGTGAAGAACATTGAAATGTGAAATATTTACAGTAAATACATAGTTAAACACTTTATTAAATATGAATATTGCATAAATATGTTTTCATCTACTTGACTAGAAAGGGTTCTAATGCACTTCTATATATGTCTATATATGTATACATACATATTTATGTGTTTAAATGTATATATGTCTGTAAATACATATAAACACATATAATACAATAATACATAAATACATATGTACACACGTATATAAATATGTACAGTATATATATATATATACATACATATACATACATATTTATGTGTTTAAATGTATATATGTCTGTAAATACATATAAACACATATAATACAATAATACATAAATACATATGTACACACGTATATAAATATGTACAGTATATATATATATACATACATATACTGTACATATTTAGACATGTGTTTGTGTATGTATCTCTTTGTTAAAGCCCTTTGTCTGCCTATTTTTCTAACACCTAAGACCTCATATCTTTATACCCTTATAACATTTTAATGGAATGTATATATATATATATTATATATATATATATATATATATATATATATATATATAAACAGTCAGGGTGGATTTGCACTCACATCTCAAAAGAAATAGCAACTGCCGGGTTGTCAGGAAAACTAAATTGTATCCAATATATTAAAGATACGCACTCACTGGATTTGTGTTAATTGTTATATATATTATAGTGACGTTTCGGAGCAAGAATGCCCCTGGCTTAGGTCTGAAGAGGGGGCATTCTTGCTCCGAAACATCACTATAATAAATATCACAATTGATACAAGTCCAGTTATATATATTACTAATTTTGATTAGTAGTGATGTAGCGAACCTAAAAATTTGGGTTCGCGAATGGCGAACGCGAACTTCCACAACTGTTTGCGAACGGGCGAACCGGGCGAACCGCCATAGACTTCAATAGGCAGGCGAACTTTAAAACCCACAGGGACTCTTTCTGGCCACAATAGTGATGGAAAAGTTGTTTCAAGGGGACTAACGCCTGGACTGTGGCATGCCGGAGGGGGATCCATGGCAAAACTCCCATGGAAAATTACATAGTTGATGCAGAGTCTGGTTTTAAGCCATAAAGGGCATAAATCACCTAACATTCCTAAATTGTTTGGAATAACGTGCTTTAAAACATCAGGTATGATGTTGTATCGATCAGGTAGTGTAAGGGTTACGCCCGCTTCACAGTGACAGACCAAACTCCCCATTTAAAGGGACAGTCTACACCAGAATTTTTATTGTTTTAAAAGCTAGATAATCCCTTTATTACCCATTTCCCAGTTTTGCATAACTAACACATTTATAATAATATACTTTTAACCTCTGTGATTATCTTGTATCTAAGCCTCTGCAAACTGCCCCTTTTTTCAGTTCTTTTGACAGACTTGCAGTCTAGCCAATCAGTGCCTGCTCCCAGATAACTTCTCGTGCACAAGCACAGTGTTATCTATATGAAATACGTGAACTAACACCCTTTAGTGGTGAAAAACTGTTAAAATGCAATTTGAAAGAGGTGGGCTTCAAGCTCTAAGAAATTAGCATATGAACCTCCTAGGTTAAGCTTTCAACTAAGAATACCAAGAGAACAAAGCAAAATTGGTGATAAAAGTAAATTGGAAAATTGTTTAAAATGACATGCTCTATCTGAATCATGAAAGTTTATTTTGGCCTAGACTGTCCCTTTAACGCACCGCAAACAACCGCAAACAGTCCATTTGCACAACCGCAAACTCCCCATTTGCACAAGGTTGGATACCAAGCTAGCCATGTCCCGTTCCTTGTTCTCACTGATGTCATTGAAGGTCTCTTCCTCCACCCAGCCACGTACAACACCAAGGGTCCCCGAAAGGTGACAACAAGCCCCCTGGGACGCCTGCTGTGTTTGGTCTTCCACCTCCTCAAAGCCACCTTCCTCCTCTGACTCCTCTTCTTCAGACTCCTCTCTCTGCGTTGCCTCTCTCTGCGTTATTATAAGGTGTGTTAAGTAGTACTATTCTTATCAGTTTAATCCCTGTTACGTCCCCTATCAGGGGACGTGTATATGGCATCGATTTTAGGAACCGGGAGATGGAAAAAGATGCTTGGTCGGTCCTCCTACTTTAAATTTGGGGCACTGCGCGTGCAATCTAATGTGCCACCAGATAGGAGTGGTGTGTTAAGTAGTTCAATTCTTATCAGTTTAATCCCTGTTACGTCCCCTATCAGGGGGCGTGTATATGGCATCGATTTTAGGAACCGGGAGATGGAAAAAGATGCTTGGTCGTCCTCCTACTTCAAATTTGGGGCACTGCGCGTGCAATCTAATGTGCCACCATATAGGAGTGGTGTGTTAAGTAGTACTATTCTTATCAGTTTACTCCCTGTTACTTCCCCCTATCAGGTACAGATATGAGTGGCACTGTGCACTGGCAGAAGTTGGCAGAGAAGACGCTGAAGGCCTGACACACACGCTTGCAGACAACTAACTGCTATTCAATCTATTACAGTCAAAAAAGTGTTGTTTTTTTTTAAATGTGCACTACTGTTACACCAGATATGAGTTGCACTGGGGTGACACTGTGCCCTGGCAGGCAGGCACTGAAACGCACATGTGTGAAGGAAACTGACTGCTATTATTTCACAGTAAAAAAAGTGTTGTTTTTTTTAAATGTACACTACTGTTACACCAGATATGAGTTGCACTGGGGTGACACTGCGCCCTGGCAGGCAGGCACTGAAACGCACACATGTGAAGGAAACTGACTGCTATTATTTAACACAGTCAAAAAAGTGTTTGTTTTTTTAAATGTACACTACTGTTACACCAGATATGAGTTGCACTGGGGTGACACTGTGCCCTGGCAGGCAGGCACTGAAACGCACACGTGTGAAGGAAACTGACTGCTGTTATTTTTACACAGTTAAAAAAGTGTTGTTTTTTTAAAATCTACACTACTGTTACACCAGATATGAGTTGCACTGGGGTGACACTGTGCCCTGGCAGGCAGGCACTGAAACGCACACGTGTGAAGGAAACTGACTGCTATTATTTAAAAAAAGTGTTGTTTTTTTAAAATCTACACTACTGTTACACCAGATATGAGTTGCACTGGGGTGACACTGTGCCCTGGCAGGCAGGCACTGAAACGAACACGTGTAAAGGAAACTGACTGCTATTATTTAACACAGTCAAAAAAGTGTTGTTTTTTTAAATCTACACTACTGTTACACCAGATATGAGTGGTGGCACTGGGCAAGTGGGCACAGTATACGCTGTGAGCCTGACACACACGCTGGCAGGCAGGCAACTGCAATTAGATTACACAGGAAAAAAAAAGCAGCCTGATGTTCTAGCCCTAAAAAGGGCTTTTTGGGGTGCTGTCCTTACAACAGAGATCAGATGAGTCCTTCACTGAATACACTAGCCTAGCTATCGATTTCCCTATTCAATCAGCAGCAGCTACACTGTCCCTCCTCTCTCTAAGAATGCAGCTTCCAAATGAATCTAAAATGGATGCTGTCCAGGAGGTAGGAGGGTCTGGGAGGAAGGGTCTGCTGCTGATTGGCTGTAATGTGTCTGCTGACTGTGAGGTACAGGGTCAAAGTATTACTCAATGATGATGAATAGGGGGTGGATCGAACATCGCATATGTACGCTCGCCGCGGCGAACGCGAACATGCTATGTTCGCCGGGAACTATTCGCTGGGCGAACTATTCGCGACATCACTATTGATTAGTGTTATTATGATTGTAACTATACAATATATATGTAACTGTATAATTTTGATGTATTTTGTGACCCTTTTTTGTCTCATGTTTGTCAACAGGTTACCAGTGCTCTGAAATTGTGCTCTTACAACGCAAGTTAAATTAAATTGCGCTCAATCGAACGTGTTTACTTTCAACTCGTAATATGCTTGCTACTTCTGATGCGAGCAAAGAGCCCAGATAAACAGTTAGCGTGCCACTCGTATTCTAGCCCCAAATGTGTTCTCTAGGTCTCAGTAGTGCACTGCTGCTCTGAAGCTAACTTTAACTGTAAAGGTTAAACACACTGTTATAAACAAGCAACAGCGCAATAATAAATGGTCCTAACATATTAGAGTCATTTCTTTTTGCTCTTTAATGTTCCTTTAAGTATTAATTGATAATAAACTATAGTTAATATTTTTGAGGGTTTATTGCCCTATTAATATCTGTTAGTACCATGCATATTACTTAGGCTTCCTATTTATTATGTCTTCCCAACAAAACAAACAGAATGAGTTTTTAGCAGAAACCATTATTCAGATAAAAAGCAAAGTAACAAAATTCCTCGGCAAACTATATATACAAATTGATATTTGTCAACCTTCTAAGGCATGATTTCTTGAATGAGGTGCACATCCTAAATATTTGTAAGAAGCATTTAAGTGTTTTGGATATTTCAAGCATTTCCTTTTGTCAGCAGGACCTTAGCTTAATGTTTTTTTGTTAGTGGCTTTCTACTAAAATGCTTCACTGGAATTTAATGACTTCTTAATTGAATAACAAGTGTTAATTGCAACTAAACTACTCTCATAAAATAGCAAATCAGCTAAAGAAAGTCAAGAAGAAATATAAGATGAAAGTGTTTATTTGTTTTAATAAATGTTTGACATACAATTTCCTAGGCACCAATTGTTATTTACATTCATAAGAGCTCTCAAAAAATAAATGAACATTTTTAGTTAACTGCCATGTACTGGACTCCAAATGATCATACAAGATAATAAGTCTATAACAAATTAACACAATTGCTTCTCCTTTGATATCTTATTCTTCACAATGCCATAACCCTTACTTTGAATTTCAAAGGAAAGGTAGATTTTTTTACTTTTCACTTTTTTATTTCCTTTTCCATTGTATCACATGATAGCCAACGGCCAATAACAGACTCATGTACAGATATAGAGATGGATTCTCTAAACTTTCTGGTCTGGCGAGATTCTACAAGATTCATTGTCAGTATTATGCGGCCCCTCAGCAGGGCTGGAATCAGGGGGGGAAAGGGGTGATTCTTGTCAGTGGCCCACTGGGCCAGGGGGCCCCATGAGGCAAGTACAACTATTATTATTTTTTTTACATTTTAGCAGCCACCAGAGGGTACTACAGCAGAGTGCTATTGAGCGTGGATAATGTCATTAAAAGGAGTAAAGCATTAGCATTTAAGAGGATTTTTGAGTGTGCACTAAACCACTATGCACAGTGTGAGACAGACTTGGCACTTCAGTTTGTACAGTGTGTGCCTGAGTCAGGCGACAGATCACCTTCATTTGCAGAAGAGGTAGGACTTACTTAGTAAATGATTTTTATTTATGTGTGCCATTTCGGATTGTAACTTCAGTGTGGTAATTGTATGGTGGGGCCAGGGGTCCATAAAAAACACATTTTTTTAGCAATATGCAGCAGTGTATTTATGATTATTTGACAATGCTGTAGAAATTCTATATTTAAAACCATGTAGAAACATTTCCTCCTCAATACACAAATGGAAGGTGCCCCTTTGGCAGATATGATTTTTTTTTATTTATATATATATTTTAGTTACATTCCAGTTTACTGCCACTTTATGCAAGGAATTTCCAGATGCGAGGAGGCATTTTATCTAAGATTTTTACATCTGCATAAAATGTTATACTCTCAGGCTAGGATTGCTCAGTGTTTGAAATGAGATGATTAACTTAACACTGTTCAGTTTACACTACAGCTGACTTAATTTTGAAATACATACAAAAAAGCCTAAATCCTGCATTTAACCAGATCTAATAGTATGAAACAGAGTACCACAGCTTATGGTTCCACCACGACCATATAGAGTACAGCATTTTCAAAATCCATAAGTACAGCTGACAGATGGGAACATTTGTACACCAGATTTGAAGTAGTGCTCTTGGTTGGGGAAAATTGGGAGAAAAAAACCTCCAAACATTTGTAAACCTTTCAAAGTACTTTTCTTCATCAACCCATTCTGACAGATAAGTAATGTACAATTTTGAATTCACAGAAGTATTTTGTTTTGCACATTTACAAATATGATTTTTTTTTTTAAAGTGAATTTCTGCTATTTTTTATCATGCATACACTGTTGATTTAGGGGATGGCAATGTGAGGAATTTTACCTCCTGTGAGTGTTTCTGTGGGTGTCTGTGTTTATGTCTTTGTGCTTTTGGGGTTTCTCTATGAGTGTGTATGTTTTTTTTTTTTTATTCCAGTGAGTCTCTCTGTGAGGGTGTGTGTGTCTTTCTTTGTGCATTTTCTGTGGATGTCTCTGTGAGGGTGTGTGTGTATGTCTTTGTGCACTTTCTGTGGATGTCTCTGTAGGGTGTGTGCGTATGTCTTTGTGCATTTTCTGTGGGTGTCTCTGTGAGAGTATGTGTGTATGTACTGTATGTCTGTGTATTTTCTGTGGATGCCTCTGTGAGGGTGGGTGTGTATGTTTTTGTGCATTTTCTGTGGGTGTCTCTGTGAGAGTATGTGTGTATGTACTGTATGTCTGTGTATTTTCTGTGGATGTCTCTGTGAGGGTGTGCGTATGTCTTTGTGCATTTTCTGTAGGTGTCTCTGCAAAGGTGTGTGCGTATGTCTATGTTTTTTCTGTGGATGTCTCTGTTAGGTTGTGTGTGAAAGTCTTTGTGCATTTTCTGTGGGTGTCTCTGTGAGGGTGTGTGTGTGTGTATGTATGTGCATTTTCTGTGTATATCTCTGTGAGGGTGTGTGTGTATTTCTTTGTGCATTTTCTGTGGGTGTCTATGTGAGGTTGTGTGTGTGTGCATGTGTGTGTTCGTATGTATGTCTTTGTGTATTTTCTGTGGATGCCTCTGTGAGGGTGGGGGTGTATGTCTTTGTGTGTTTTCTGTGCATGTCTCTGTGAGGGTGTGTGTGTATGTATGTCTGTGTTTTCTGTGGATGTCTCTATGAGGGTATGTGCATATGCCTTTATGCATTTTCTGTGAGTGCCTCTGTTATGGTGTCTGTGTGTGTTTATGTATGTCTGTGTGTTTTGTCTCTGGGAGGGTATGTGCATATGTGTATGCATGTGTATGTATGTCTGTGTGCTATGTCTCTGGGAGGGTATGCGCATATGTCTGTGTGATGCTTGTGGGATACTCCTCTATCAGATCAAACTCGGCCAATAGTCTTGTTATCCCGGCGTTGAGCCGGAATGATAGGGAATATCCCAGAGCAGAGAAGGTTTGCAAGATGAGATAGTGGCAGTTACCACAGGCAGGACAATCCTTGGCGGCAACAGGCAGGCAGGCAGGGTTTGGCAACAGTAAGACAGTCCAGAGGTAAACCACTAGGATGGTCAGGCAGGGTTTGACAATAGTAAGGCAGTCCAGAGCTAAACCACTAGGATGGTCAGGCAGGGTTTGTCAATAGTATATCAATCCAGCAGTTAAGGGTTAACAGGCAGAGTGTTCAGACAAGCAAGGTTCAGCAGCAGTATATCAATCCAACAGTTAAGGGTTAAACAGGCAGAGTGGTCAGACAAGCAAGGTTTAGCAACAATATAACAGTCCAGTATACAAATAATCAAAACCCAGGAGAACAGTAAGTAACACCTATACTTGGGCAGTGATAGGTAGGACTGAAGTTACTTACATTGGTGCAGGATTCATGCCACAGGAGATCCTAACCGGCTTCTGAAAGAGAAAGTGTGCGGGGGTGACGTCACCGCCACACGCAGAAAGGAGCTGACCCCCACCTAGGCAACAAGCAGACAGGTCCCGCCGCATCCCTAGCAATGGCTAGAGCGACGTGGCATGACAGTCTGTGTGTTTTCTGTGGGTGTCTCTGTGAGGTTGTGCGCATATGTCTGTGTCTTTTTTGTGGGTGTCTCTGTAATGGTGTGTGCAATATGTCTGTGTATTTTATAAAAACAGCTCAATTCGTTTTAACGGACACAGGCATTTTTTTCAAGAGCAAAATAAAAGTGTAAAATCTGAAAAGTGCTTGCAAATCAGCTGACATCTCGCTGTCACCACTGGTTTAAATTGTTTTTCTTTGGTTGTAAATAAAATCAATTATCCTATTTCATTGGAGCATATGATATTCAACCTGTTTGAGGGCTTACAGCAAAAGAACTACCTGAAATGGAACTTAATGTACTCTAATGAATGATTGGCCAATTTGAACATTGTATGCTCCAATGAAATTGGGTAATTGATTTTATTTCCAACCAATGAAAAACAATTAAATTTATAAGTAAGATAATAACAATAAAGGGCATAATTGTTGAAATTACGGCTATGTGTAATCGTTTTTTCAGTGTTTTGAAATAGATCCTTTAATGTTTATGTGCCTCTATGAGGTTGTATGTGATAACTTGTCAGTCCTTCGTTCGGGAAGTTGGAACAATGTGATTTTATATTTAAATCAGTGGTGTCAGCAAGATGTCAGCTGATTTTCAGATTTTATACTTTTATTTTGCTCTTGAAAAAGATGCCTGTGTGCATTAAAACGCGTTGAGCGGTTTTTATAATAAAACACTGTTCTTATGCAAGAAGGACTGTTGTTTTTTCTATCTGACATCGCTGATACCTGGATATTTAACCTGTGAGTATACTGCAATTATACATCTCCCAGTGTATACATACATTATGGAAGTTTCTTACTCCTAGTGCAACAGAGGAGTCTTACTTTCGGGAAACAGAGGAGTACCACTCTTGGTAGTTGGAGAGGATTCAACACGCTTGACAGATAAATACCCCTGAACCTGTGCCCTCTACTACCGAATATAATATCTATCTGACACTCTGGGAAAGACTGAGGGACGGCTGCGGTTTATCTTAAGGGGAGTACCTCATTCTGATTATTTTCTGTTTTGTTGTTCTACCATTTTCAGTCAGTTTGTTAAACCTTTCTACAAACGTCTGTATATTGATTTCTGCCTTTGTATTTTACTTGGGTGTCTCTGTGAGGGTGTGTGCATATGTTTGTGTGCTTTCTGTTGGTGTCTCTATGAGGGTTTGTGTATATGTCTTTGTGTATTTTCTTTGGGTGTCTCTGTGAGGGGGTGTGTGTGTGTGTATGTATGTCTTTGTGTGTTTTCTGTGGGTGCCACTCTGTGTGTGTATGCCTTTGTGTGTTTTCTGTTGCTGTCTTTGTGTATTTTCTGTGGGTGTCTCTGTGTGTGTGGGTCTTTGTGTGTTTTCTGAGGCTGTCTCTGAGAGTGTTTCCTTGGGTGTTTGTACAAGTTTGTGTTTGATATTTTGACCTTACTACTGATTATTCACATCTTTCTACAGACTTTGAGACTAATGAGACCTTTCCGGAAGTCACCAATCCACCAATTAACCTTTAAATTATTGTGTAGGCAGTTCAGGGCCCTTCCTTTCAGCCACTGCATGCTGTTGTCATCATATAGTTGGCATCTTCCTTGACAAAAAGATAATCAGAACTCCATATTGTGTCTTGTAAATATCTTTTTTGAAAAAAAAACTGTACTCTACCTCATTACTTGTCAGGTCAATGTAAACAAGTGCTGAGTGTCTGTGTGGGTGTCTGTGTCTGAATGTGTTTGTGTGCTTCTTTGCGTGTCTGCTAGGGTGTCTATATGGGAATCCTTAGGTGTGAGTGTGTGTTTGTGTATGAGTGTGTTTCTGTGTTTGTGTTACTGCCTTTACAATATTTCCAAGTTTGACTACACTTAAGAATAAAGTGCATATACATTTTAGTCACATGTCTAGTGGTGTCCCTGACCCTCAGGGATTGTTTTAAAGACAATGTTTACTTTGGGAACTGTGTATCTCATTAAGGGGAGGTTGCTAAAATTCTTTATTAGATGTGCCTTGATCAAAATTTTGGTTCGGATGAATAATTTGTTATGAAATTTTAAACCCATTTAGGCATTTAATATTTTTTTTTAGATGAGATTAGTTAACAAACATTCAATAATGCTATTAACCCCTAAGCCACAACAACCCCCATGACAAAAACATGCTACACTATTAACTCTTAAGGCCTAAACCACCACAACCCCCTTTGCAAAAACCCCATCACTCTTGAACTTCTAAACTGCCCCAACCACCATCACAATAAATCGCTTACACTATTACCCCTGAACTGCCACAGCCACTATCACAATAAAAAACCCTACCATATTAACCCCCTAACTGTTAACCCCCGAAACCCTTAACCTAAGACCAGTGTCTGTTGGCTGTTGTGTTGGTAGGACAGGAAACTGGGGCTAATCATGATCCAATCCATCTGCTGTTGCTAGTAGTGAGTCTGTATTTTTAGCTGCTTCAAATATTTCTAAATATATAAATGTGTGTGTGTATATATGAAGCGCAGGTACGCCTGTACGAAACATGTCAGGTGTTTAATGTCTGCTATGACTCTTTGATTATGGATGAATAAACCAGACCTGATTAACAGCACTACTATTGTGGACTGCAGTACTGCAGTGTTTTCTTTCTTCTCGCATTATATATATATATATATATATATATATATATATATATATATATAGGTATACAAAAAAGACTCTTCTCTCTTTTTCATAGGTTTTTCAACAATTATTTTCCAACGTTTCGGCCGCAACATGTAGCCCTTAATCACAAACAGATTTTTTTCGGTAAACGCTGCTTTTTTTTCCAGCGCACCCTTAAGACAACGCTGGTATTTAGAGTTGTCTGAGTGGCTGCGTTAGGCTCAGAAAAGGGAGCGTTGAGCATAATTTACCTTCCCTTCAATTCTCAATAACAGCTTTGCTTACGGTAGCGGTAAGCTGGAAAAACGTGCTCGTGCACGATATCCCCATAGGATACAATGGGGCTGAGATGGCTGGAAAAAAACCTAACACCTGCAAAAAAGCAGCGTTCAGCTCCTAGCGCAGCCCCATTGTTTCCTAAGGGGAAACACTATCTAAGTCTGCACCTAACACCCTAATGAGGAAAAAGGAATGCTGAGACTTGAGGTAGATGAAAAGAAGTTTTATTCAGGAGCAGGCTTATCATCAGACACAAGGTAAGCTCCTATCTTACGCGTTTCGCGCATGGGCACATGCGCTTCATCAGAGATAATGGTCTCTGCTGGTCAGGATCCTTATAAAGGTGTGAGTGACCTATCATGGGTGGTGTTTTGTTAACCCTTTTAGTAGATGTGAATTTTCACAGATTGGTTTTCTATTGATATCGAGCACACCTGGCTTAGTGGTCCTGAGCAGCAGAGTACCCTCTTGAACAGATGGTATGTTAAGCAAATATTTAAATACTAGGTACTTGTTAGCAAACAATTTTCCAATAATTGACTTTGAAGTTGTTGCAATGCTTCTACTTATGCCTTAAAAATTGGGAAAGGTAATAGCTTGGTGCTTTTAAAAGAGAGCTGCAGATACAAGTGTGTGTGTTTATAGATAGTTATTTTTCCCCTTTTTTTTATAATTATATATGAAATGGGCAGTTGTATAAAAACACAATAAGCTTTGTCTGCTTTTGTCAAAGTGAGCCAAAACTGTCACTTGCAGAAAAAAAAAGGATTGTATGTCTCTCTTTAAAATCTCAGCACTGTGTTTCTTTTTTTTGTTTTAGGAATAGCACAGTTACATGTAAGTATGGTAGACTTTATCTGCTTGTGTTAGAGTGGACAAAAATGGTCACTAGCAGAGAGAAGACATTATGTAACTCTCTATAAAGCCATAGTTATATCGCAACTATTATGTAACTTACTATAAAGAAGCAGCAATATGCAAGACATGATTATTCGTTAAAATGATTAATAACATTTCTAGGACGTTGAGAAAATATCTAAAAATAGCACTCTATTGGCTATGGTTTCTATATGAAACCCCTAGCTAATGTGATATTGTGTATAATATATTTCACATTGTTTGTTATGAAACTATAAGAAAGACTGGATAGTAGTCTTGATTACAAATGTACTTGTAAATCTAACCCTAAGGAGGAAATATTGGGTTACATTAAATAGTTGGTTCATAACTTGATAGTTTTAACTATGCTAAAATTAGATGGATATGGCTAATGGATAAGTTATGTTAAAAACATTTTCTTATGAAGTATTGTAGGAAAGATTATTTTTTAACTCATTTTTTAATTCCTTTTTTAATTAGTGAGGGATAGGTTATGCTTAAATAAATAAAGCATAGACAATTTTAGCAAACCTTTGGTGGGAGCAGAGAGAGTTAGAGACTAATAGACTGAATCCTATGAATTGTTGGTTTGATTATTACTGGATTCAAAGTAATTTTATATATATAATTGGTAAACCTAAGATATGATGTTGTGTATATGAAGTGTGTTAATGTTAGTTGTATTTGTTTAGTGAAGCAGTATATGGAAGTTATTTATGATATAGAAGTGAAACATACATTACTTACTCTATATATAGATTAACATCATATCTTTTGTTCATGCCTTGTGGTGCTCTAGTTTGCAACATGAATATCCAATATACTTCTCTTTTGGATAACATCTTATTTCTGTCACCCCCTAATGGATTATTTGTTATGTGTTCTATGGCTTTGAATGAAAAATGGCTAAGTTTATTATCATGTGTATGAAAGTGTTTCGCCACAGGTGTCCTAGGGAATTCCTCTTCTATTGATAAGAGATGTTCTCTTATACGGTCCTTCAGTGGACGTGTCGTGATGCCTATGTATTGTTGTTGGCAATGTGTGCATGTAATTAAATATATTATGTGAGTGGACGTACAGTCCATTCTATCAGTTATTGGATATGATTTATGTGTTTCTGAAGAGCTAAACGTTAAACATTTTTCAGTATATTTGCAACTTTTACATGGTACATGGCCACATCTGTAATTACCTTTGGTGGGGGTTAGCCAATTGGTGGTTGGTAAAGGTTTTTTATGAAATTTATGTGTGATCTTATCACGTATAGTTGGTGCTTTTTTGGCTACAAATCTTATATGTTTTTGTAATTTATTTCTCAAAGTGATATCACTATTGAGAACTGGTAAATATTTCTTAATGATCTTTGTGATGGTGTAGAATTGATTGCTATATTTTGTTACAAAGCAAATATCTTCTGTAAATGTGGAGTTTTTATTGCTGCTGCTAATTGTTCCTGTTGTGGTTTTTTTGTTGTTAAGTAATGTGGCCCTATCTATCCTTGCTACTTGGGATTTGATTTTAAGAAGCACACTTTTTTTGTAGCCTCTGGATATGAGTCTATTTGTAAGTTCTTCTGCTTGTTTAAAGTATAATTGGAGAGAACTGCAGTTTCTTCGCAGTCTTAGATATTGGCCCTTGGGAATGCCTTTTTGCATGTGTGGGGCATGGCAGGAGTCTGCTCTAAGTATTGTATTTCTTGACAGTGGTTTTCTGAATGTACTAGTTGTAATCTTCCCTTCATCGTTGTGCTCTAGTGTAAGATCTAAAAAATTGATGGTCTTGTCATTATTTTGGTGGGTAAATGACAGATTGAGTGTATTGTTGTTAAAGGAATCAACGATTTCCTGGACAGTGAGTTCAGTGTTTTTGTTATAGATGAATATCAGGTCGTCTATAAACCTGCCATACACTACTACTTTGTCGTCGAGGGCCAGTCCACCCCCAAAGAGATACAGGTGTTCAAAATACCCCATATATAAGTTTGCATAGGAGGGGGCGAATTTGGCTCCCATGGCCGTGCCACATTTTTGGAGGTAGTACTGCCCCTCGAAGACAAAGTAGTTGTGTGTGAGAAGGAATCTTGTAAGTTCTTCTAGAAATGTAATGAATTATTCTGGATAACTGGTGTGTCTCTTTAACATGTATGTAAGGGCTTTAAGGCCTTCCTCATGGGGGATACTAGAGTACAGAGCAGATACATCCACACTTAGCCAAGTGTAGTCTTGCTGCCATGTAATGGTTTGGATTTGTTGTATGAGATGTGTGCTGTCTCGTATGTATCCTGGTAGGGACTTAACTATAGGTTGTAGTATATTGTCTAACCAATTACCTATCCTTTCGCATAGTGAGCCTCTGCTGGCTACAATAGGCCTGCCAGGTGTATCAATAAGAGATTTATGTATCTTCGGTACTATGCGAAAGGTGGGAATGATGGGGTATTCTACCAGGCAATGATCTGCTGTTTCATGATTTAGAAACCCTTCCTCTACTGCTGAATCTAACAGTGTATGAAGTTCTTGTTTATACTTATTGGTAGGATTGTAGGTAAGTTTATGGTATGTCTCTCTGTCATTGAGTTGTCTATATACTTCTCTTCTATAATCTTCAGTATTGAGGATCACAACTGCTCCGCCTTTATCTGCTGAAGTGACTACTATGTCATTGTTGTTACTAAGTGACTTTAGTGCTTGTTGTTCACTGATAGATAAGTTTTGTTTACTCATAAGGTTAGTGATTGTGGTAGAGGTAGACTCTGTGGTGGAGTGCAAACTAGTGAGTTCTAACTCTACAAGATTCTGAAACATTTCTATTGCTTCACTCCTGCTGTGTACTGGGTAAAAATACGATTTAGTGTGTGTTGAAATTTTAGGTTTGGGAATGGGATCATAAGTGCTGACTTCTCTAAGTGTGATCGCTTGCAGTGTAGTTAATGTGTTCAGATCACATAGATCAGTAAATTTTAGACCTATAGAGTATGCCTCTCTATGTGGTATGTTTCTAACAATGTGCAATTCTCTTGTGTATCTGTAGTGTTTTTTATTTGTGAGAAGTGTTTATATAGAGTGATTTTTCTAACCAGAGCATTAATGTCCAGTATGGTGGAAAACAAATCAAAATTGGTGGAAGGTGCAAAAGATAACCCTTTGTTTAATAAACTAATTAAACCCTAACATGAACCCCAAGTCTAAACACCCCTAACCTTACACTTATTACCCCCTAATCTATCGCCCCCGCTATCACTGACACCTGCATTATATTATTAACCCCAAATCTGCCGCTCAGGACACCGTCGCAACCTACATTATCCCTATGAACCCCTAATCTGCTGCCACTAACATCGCTGACACCTATATTATATTTATTACCCGCTAATCTGCCCCCTCCAATGTCGCCGCTACCTTACCTACACTTATTAACCCCTAATCTGCTGACCGTACCTCGCCACCACTATAATAAATGTATTAACCCCTAAATCGCTGCACTCCCGCCTCGCAAACACTATAATAAATTTTATTAACCCCTAATCTGCCCTCCCTAACATCGCCGCCACCTACCTACAATTATTAACCCCTAATCTCCCGCCTGCAACATCGCCGCTACTATAATAATGTTATTAACCCCTAAACCGAAGTCTAACCCTAACCCTAACACCCCCCTAACTTAAATATAATTTAAATTAAACAAAATAATATTCCTATAATTAAATAAATTATTCCTATTTAAAACTAAATACTTACCTAGAAAATAAACCCTAATATAGCTACAATATAACTAATAATTACATTGTAGCTATTTTATCATTTATATTTATTTTACACGCAACTTTGTTTTTATTTTAACTAGGTACAATAGCTATTAAATAGTTAATAACTATTTAATAGCTACCTAGTTAAAATAAGTACAAAATTACCTGTAAAATAAATCCTAACCTAAGTTACAAATACACCTAACACTACACTATCATTAAATTAATTAAATAAATTAACTACAATTAGCTAAACTAAAATACAATTAAATAAACTAATCTATAATACAACCCCCCCACTAAATTACAGAAAATAAAAAAATTACAAGAAGTTTAAACAAATTACACCTAATCTAAGCCCCTTAATAAAATTAAAAATCCCCCCAAAATAAAAAAATGCCCTACCCTATTCTAAATTACAAAAGCAATCAGCTCTTTTACCAGCCCTTAAAAGGGCTTTTTGCTGGGAATTGCCCCAAAGTACAAAACTCTTTTACCTGTAAAAAAAAATACAACCCCCCCAACATTAAAACCCACCACCCACATACCCCTACTCTAACCCACCCAAACCCCCCTTAAAAAAACCTAACGCTAGCCCCCTGAAGATCATCCTACCTTGAGCCGTCTACACCCAACTGGGCCGAAATTTTCATCCAAGGTGCGCAGAGGAGGTCCTTCATCCGGTAGAAGTCTTCATCCAGGCAGCGTCCCTTCAATTCCGATTGGCTGATAGGATTCTATCAGCCAATCGGAATTAAGGTAGGAAAAATCTGATTGGCTGATTCAATCAGCCAATCAGATTGAAGTTCAATCCGATTGGCTGATGCAATCAGCCAATCATATTGAGCTCGCATTCTATTGGCTGATTGGAACAGCCAATAGAATGCGAGCTCAATATGATTGGCTGATTGGATCAGCCAATCGGATTGAACTTCAATCTGATTGGCTGATTGGATCAGCCAATCAGATTTTTCCTACCTTAATTCCGATTGGCTGATATAATCCTATCAGCCAATCGGAATTGAAGGGACGCCATCTTGGATGACGTCCCTTAAAGGAACCTTCATTCGTCGTTCAGTCGTCGGTTGAAGAGGATGGCTCCGTGTCGGCTCCTTTGAAGATGGCTCTGCTCTGCTCCAAATGGATGAAGATTGAAGACGCCGCCTGGATGAAGACTTCTACCGGATGAAGGACCTCCTCTGCGCACCTTAGATGAAGATTTCGGCCCATTTGGGTGAAGACAACTCAAAATAGGGAGATCTTCAGGGAGATAGCGTTAGTTTTTTTAAGGGGGGTTTGGGTGGGTTAGAGTAGGGGTATGTGGGTGGTGGGTTTAAATGTTGGGGGGTTGTATTTTTTTTACAGGTAAAAGAGCTGATTACTTTGGGGCAATGCCCTGCAAAAAGCCCTTTTAAAGGCTGGTAAAAGAGCTGATTACTTTTGTAATTTAGAATAGGGTAGGGCATTTTTTTATTTTGGGGGGATTTTTTATTTTATTAGGGGGCTTAGATTAGGTGTAATTAGTTTAAACTTCTTGTAATTTTTTTTATTTTCTGTAATTTAGTGGAGGGGGGTTGTATTATAGATTAGTTTATTTAATTGTATTTTACTTTAGCTAATTGTAGTTAATTTATTTAATTAATTTAATGATAGTGTAGTGTTAGGTGTATTTGTAACTTAGGTTAGGATTTATTTTACAGGTAATTTTGTAATTATTTTAACTATTTTAGCTATTAAATAGTTCTTAACTATTTAATAGCTATTGTACCTGGTTAAAATAAATACAAAGTTACCTGTAAAATAAATATAAATCCTAAAATAGCTACAATGTAATTATTGGTTATATTGTAGCTATATTAGGGTTTATTTTATAGGTAAGTATTTAGTTTTAAATAGGAATAATTTATTTAATTAAAGGAATATTATTTTGCTTAATTTAAATTATATTTAAGTTAGGGGGGGGTTAGGGTTAGGGTTAGACTTTGGTTTAGGAGTTAATAACATTATTATAGTAGCGGCGACGTTGCGGGCGGGAGATTAGGGGTTAATAATTGTAGGTAGGTGGCGGCGATGTTAGGGAGGGCAGATTAGGGGTTAATAAAATTTATTATAGTGTTTGCGAGGCGGGAGTGCGGCGCTGTTTAGGGGTTAATGCATTTATTATAGTGGCGGCGAGGTCCGTTTGGCAGATTAGGGGTTAATAAGTGTAGGTAAGGTAGCGGCGACGTGGGGGGGGGCAGATTAGGGGTTAATAAATATAATATAGGTGTCGGCAATGTTAGGGGCAGCAGATTAGGGGTTCATAGCTATAATGTAGGTGGCGGCGGTATCCGGTCGGCAGATTAGGGGTTAAAAATTTTTATTAGAGGGTTGGCAATGTGGGAGTGGCTCGGTTTAGGGGTACATAGGTAGTTTATGGGTGTTAGTGTATTTTGTAGCACAGTAGTTAGGAGCTTTATGTTCCGGCGTTTGCCCATAAAGCTCTTAACTACAGACTTTTTTTGGTGGTAGGAGTCTTGTCGGTAGAGGCTCTACCGCTCACTTCTTCCAAGACTCCAAATACCAGCATTAGGCAAATCCCATAGAAAAGATAGGATACGCAATTGACGTAAGGGGATCTGCGGTAGCCTGGAGTCGTGGAAAGGAAGTGAGCGGTAGACCCTTTCCTGGCTGACTCTAAATACCAGCGGGCGGTAAAAAGCAGCGTTAGGACCCCTTAACGCTGCTTTTGATGGCTAATGCAAAATTCTAAATCTAGCCAAATGTGACTGATTGCTTTCACTGGAAAAAAAAAAAAGATCATGCAAACTAAATTGTAACTTTTATCTCTCTTGTTATCTGGAAATCTTTCATGAATTTAATGTGCAATTTTTAAAGAGAACATTTATTTTCCTGTCCCGAGTTTTTCATGTAGAATATGAGCTAAGCTTAAAAAATAAGCAAGTAATGTACTGAAAATATTTATATATATATATATATATATATATATATATATATATATATATATATATATATATATATATATATATGTTTCCATGCAAGGTTAGCACTCTAGCATAACTTCTTAGAGCCTGAGTCACAAATGAATATAGGTATACAAGAAAGACTCTTCTCTTTTTCATAGGTTTTTCAACATTTATTTTCCAATGTTTCGGCCCCAACCTGGGCCTTTGTCAAGGTAACATACAATGCAAACTAACACAATATTTATACCCTTTTAAGCCACTCCCCCACTCATTCAGGTGATGCTCTATGAACCTGTGATTCTCTGATTTTCTTAAGGTAGAATTTGAATTCAGTTCACTTAACTGATTACTGGAATTTTCCTTTTCTCTACCTAAAATAAAGCATTAATATATTAGAATACTATAGTCACATGTGCACCACTAGAAAAAAGTGTTAGGATTACAGGGTAATAAATATATTTACAAATAACTATTATAACTGATTTATAAACTTAAAACTATATCCCCTCCATTGGTGGTACAAGAGTCCACTATAACAATATAATCAAAAATTCAGCTTATTGAGTTTCAGATGACTTATTTTACAAGAAACAGGACAGAGACAGGTGTGTATTTAAGCTCCTGGGGTGGACTGTGTCTAGTTCAGAGATCCATCTGGCCTCTCTTTGTAATAAAATGGTCTTTCTATCACCCCCTTGTTTCAGAGGTTGTATTTGGTGTATAAGACAACATCTGAGACTAGACACAGAGTGGCCCTTTTTCAGAAAATGTTTAGCCACAGGGTGATCTGACTCCCCTTTCTCTAAAGCCTGTCTGATGCTGGACCTATGTACTGCCATTCTCTCCTTCAGCATACATTCCGTCTTTCCAATATACATGTCCCCACACTGGCATTTGATCATATAAACCATGTATTTGGACTCACAGTTTAATGGCTGTCTTATGTCCTCCTACCAGTGTGGCTGTGTGTGAATGTGTTGCCTAGGATTAGATTATCACATGTTGTGCATCCATGAAACCTATATACACCTGGTTTTCTCATCAGAAAATGTTTTACTGGTTTTTCATATTTATCAGTGGGGTCTGCCTGTACTAACATATCCTTCAAGGAGCGTCCCCTTCTATAAGAGAATATCGGGAGTTCTTTTGTGAAAGATTTTAATCTCTCATCCCCTTGTAGGATTTTCCAATTATCCTGGATAGCCTTTCATATTTTCCAACTGACTGTTGTATACTCAGTGACAAAAAATAGTTTATCTTCATTCTTTTTCCTTTTCTCCACTTTTTGTTATTTTGCTATTGTTGCCTGTGTTTTGCTATCTTGTAAGATATTGGCTGGGTATCCCCTCTCTGAGAATCTTTCACCCATTTCATCCACAGCTCTTTCTACCTCATCCAGTTTAGAGGTGAGTCTCGCTGCTCTCAACATTTGAGCTTTTGGCATAGAGTTAAGTAGGTGCCTTGGATGAAAACTCTCATATCGTACTAAGGTGTTTCTATCCGTAATCTTTCTATACACCCTTGTCTCTATCCTGTCATTGTCTCTGAATAGTTCTATATCCAGAAACTCAATTTTCTCTTTGTCCCATTTCGGGACAAATCTAATGGGGCCCTGAATTTTATTAATCTCATCCAGGAATCTAGTGAGGGTACTTTCACCACCATACCAGAGAAAAAAACACGTTGTCTATGAACCTCCTGTAGTTCCTACCATATTGTAAGAATAATTCATTATTTATAATAGTAGCCTGTTCATATGAATGCATAACAATATTAGCATAACTCGGTGCTACCCGAGAGCCCATGGCTGTACCCATGCACTGTAGAAAAACATCCTTTTCAAATTTGAAATAGTTTTTATGCAATATGAAGTGTAATAGTAATGTTAGGTATTTTATAGGAGGCCCCCTAGAACTAGTATTTTCTTGTAACAACTGCCTAACTGCCTCAATCCCCTCCTCATGAGGGATGCAGGTATAAAGATTTGAGACATCCATTGTAACAAATAGCATATTATCCCCACAAGATTCTATTCCTTTCAGTGTCTCTAGGAAGTGATCAGAGTCTCTTATGTATGAGGGTATTTGTTTTACTAGTCCCTGTAGAATATCATCCAAGTATTGGGCCACTAACTGAGTGGGGGAGTGGCTTAACAGGGTATAAATATTGTGTTAGTTTGCATTGTATGTTACCTTGACAAAGGCCCAGGTTGGGGCCGAAACGTTGAAAAATAAATGTTGAAAAACCTATGAAAAAGAGAGAAGAGTCTTTCTTGTATACCTATATTCATTTGTGACTCAGGAAGTTATGCTAGAGTGCTAACCTTGCATGGAAACATATATATATATATATATATTTTTTTTTTTATTTTTTTTTTTTTCAGTACATTACTTGCTTATTTTTTAAGCTTAGCTCATATTCTACATGAAAAACTCGGGACAGGAAAATAAATGTTCTCTTTAAAAATTGCAAGAGAAATAAAAGTTACAATTTAGTTTGCATGATCTTTTTTTTTCCAGTGAAAGCAATCAGTCACATTGTTAGTTATTTTTTTGAGCGGTAAAGTTAACAAAACAAGCATGTATTTTGCTTTGCTGAACCAAAATGAAATACTGAGTGTGATTAAGGGCTACAGAGTAATGACAAGGAAATGCTAGGTTTACTGTGAAAGTATAAAGAAAACAGTCAACTATTGGGGAGGTCCTGCACATCAGTAAAGGCAGTTTGACACATTAAAAAGTGCCAGAACACTGTGTAGAATATAGCAGGGATTTTATTTCTTAGACTATGAGGACAATGAAATGTAGCAACTACTATGCTCTCATGTTTGAAATGATTCTTAACAGGCTATGATCATTTTTATTGGGTGAGCACACCATAAATATTATTTTTTGGTTGCCTCCTTGCATGATGCTTTCAAATAACATGAATCTGAGCAACTGAGCTAAATTTGAAACATAGGTATATGAGTACAGTACTACATAATAACCTTATTAAAAGAACAGACTTCCAATGGAAAATAATTAAATAGCACTGTAATAAAGACAGATCTAATGTTACCATTAGTAAGGGGTTTGAGTATGAATTCCATTTATCTACTACATGGCATCTGTACCATAAACCAAACCCGGACAGGTAGCTCGTTGTGCTAATGCACTGTTTTGGAGATCTGTGGCAACCCAAGGGTTGCAGGTTCGATCCTGACAAGGTCTACTCAACCTTTCATCCTTCCGAGGTCGGTAAAATGAGTACCATTAAGTTTGGGTAATAATAATACTTGTTATCAGTGCCGCAAGTCAATGAAGTTGTGCGCTATACAAGTAGCCAATTATTACCAAATGCAAGCAGTTTTTATTACAGTTGCAATTACATAAACCTTAATATCAGTAGGTTATAAGCGTGCTTAATTCAAGTTGAAAGTAAGCGTGTTCGCTTGAGTGCAATCATATTTAATGCACATTGGGTTTACACAAAAAAGTTGCACAAAAAAAAAAAGCATTTAAATGCACAGTTACACTCGTAATAACACTGTCTGAAAACAATTATTAAGAAAAATTTTTAATAAAAAGTTATAAAGGCTCAGACATAAGGTCTTAGTTGTTAGTAGAAAAAAGACATGCAAAGGGATTTAACCTAGAGATACATTCATACACATATTTAAATATGTATTTATATATTTTTGTAGGTGTGTATGGATGTATTTATGTGTTTTACTGTATATTTACTATACATAGTACACATTCCAATGTTCTTCACTTACAGGATAATGTCCTTTTTATTGTAAATACATATTTCTATATATATGTATATACCTATATATCTATCCCTATAGATATATAGGTAGATATATATTTTATATCAACAGCATCAGATTTATATATATATATATATATATATATATATATATATTTAATAATAAAAAGGACATATTTTATATGTGAAGAACATAGGAATACACAATCACCAATAGATGAGGAACACTTAACCGTAGAGTAAAACATAACCTTTATTACAGTTCATCAACAACACAATAAAAACGATCCTTAACATGTACACAGCAAATAAACGGAAGGATGGTCAGACACTGCTGACCCTGCTGACGCGTTCTGGCTGTAATGCCGTAATTGTAGCTGGGGTCAGCAGTCTTTGCATCCTTTTTACGGGCTAAAAATGCATCTCATTGGCTAAAACCACATAGTTGCCACACCATCCTTCCACACCTTCTTAAAGCAACCTTTACTTAAAATTCCTGTGATTTCATACCTGCAGTGCATAGGGCCAGTTTTTATTCATCCTTAACAATCTGAATCTCAATAAACTACTTTTCATAGTTATGCTCATTTTATTTATTTAATAATTTTCAGCTAGATTACGAGTTGTGCGTTAAGGTAAAAAAGCAGCATTAAGAGGTCCTAACACTACTTTTTTACACCCGCTTGCAGGTATAGGGGCACCGCACATTTCTTTGGCCTTACCGCAAAACGACTTAAGTAAATTTCGTAAAGTCTTTTTTCTATGGGACTTCCATAGCGCTGATATTACGGGTCTGTCCTGGGAGGCCAAAAAGGACAGCGGCTCTGGGAGGCCAAAATGTCCTGGGAAGCCAAAAAGTGAGCACCCTCTACCTCCAAGATCCCTAACGCATTTAAAAGTCTGTAGTTAAGAGTTTTATGGTACAACGCCGTAACATAAAACTCATAACTAAAGTGCTAAAAAGTACACTAACACCCATAAACTACCTATTAACCCCTAAACCGAGGCCTTTATGCATCACAAACAGTAAAAGAAAAATTTTAACCCCTAATCTGCCGCTCCGGACATCGCCACCACTATAATAAACATATTAACCCCTAAACCACCGCACTCCCACCTCATAAACACTAGTTAAATATTTTTAACCCCTAATCTGCTGTCCCTAACATCGCCGCCACCTACCTACATTTATTAACCCCTAATCTGCCGCCCCAACGTCACCGTCACTATACTAAATGTATTAACCCCTAAACCTGAGTCTAACCCTAACACCCCCTAACTTGAATATAATTACAATAAATCTTAAATAAAATAAAAATTAATATTATTACCTAAACAATTCCTATTTAAAACTAAATACTTAACTATAAAATAAACCCTAAGCTAACTACAATATAACTAATAGTTACATTGTAGCTAGGTTAGGGTTTATTTTTATTTTACAGGCAAGTTTGTATTTATTTTAACTAGGTACAATAGTTATTAAATAGTTATTAACTATTTAATAACTACCTAGCTAAAATAAATACAAAAGAACCTGTAAAATAAAACCTAACCTAAGTTACAATAACACCTAACCTAACCCTACAATTAAATAAATTAACTAAATTAAAAACAATTAAATAAATTAAATTAAATTAGTTAAAGTACAAAAAAATTGCAGAAAATAATAAACAAATTACACCTAATCTAATAGCCCTATCAAAATAAAAAGCCCCCTCAAGACATGAATAGAGAGCTCCTGCCATTCCAACTTGAAAAGTCATATTTAATTAATATATGGAGGCTATTTTTGGCAGGAGTGAGAAGCATGATAATAAGGAGCATACCTATACTATTCCCCGCTTTGCAGTTTGACTGATTTGCCAACGCTGTCAACCAGGTACGAGATAGTCCCTTCCCGCCTGCACACGCAAGGTTTAACAGCGGCTTTTGCAGTGATACTTAGCATATTTTTGAAAGCATGGAGGGCGAATATGCTATCCTCTACAATTTACTGTTGGACTTAGACCTAAAAATGTCGAAAGGTTTTGAAAGCCTTATAGGCATCCTGAGAGATACACACGTGGAGGCAGCCATTGCTATACCTGAGACGCAGATCTCGACTGGCGCGTTGACAGAGGAGGTCATTTCAACGGAGACAGAGGCGACCGGCTCAGACTCTGAGGTGGATGCAGTTATGATCGGCACGATAGTTTCTAAGCCTGGACTTACTAAGAGACGCCCGAGCCCTACCACGATCCTGAGGCCTGACATAACACATGTGGTTCCTCTTGGAGTTAATACTACACAGGCACAGCACACTCGTAGCGCAACTGGACCGCTGAGAAGATTGCCCACATCGGAAGGTAAATATCCCACAGTGGCGACAGAGGAGAGCTTCAGCTGGAGGCTAAATAGATTTCCAGGCGAACCCTCAGAAGTGACTGTACCCATGCTGCATCGTACAGTTGAAGCTGCCATCTTGCTACAGCCTGGTTCGGAAGCTGTAGCGTGCAAGGGTGAGATAAGGCGACAACGTATATGGGCAATGGCAATCCCCTCTCTTAACTGGTACAGAACAAAGACAGCTGTGGGCATAGGCTTAAAGTAAGATAACAGGGCTATCCACCAAGTCCCTACAAATGGAGTTCCATATGAGAGACTTATTGGCCCAAATTTTTAAATGTCGCTCCTTCAGGGTTGAATCCTGACCTATCTGAGATTTTCATATCGGGACCTTGCTACTCACTTGAGTGTGTGACGTACAGCTATTATCTACCCCACTGTTTCAGACTTGAATAGTATTTGGGGCTGCTAGTATCTCTATATAAGAATGAATATGAGGCTGTTATATGTTTTGAAACATTCCTACTGAGTTTAAATGTGGGAGACTGTACATTTTCAGCCTGTTTAGTTAACCTTGTGATAAAAACACGACAGTTACATATGTTTGGAGTGTCAGCTAGCTTAATTAATATCATCATCATGACCCAGAACTGTATAACTAGACTGTGCATTAGAGATGTCTGTATAGATTGCAATCCTATCTCCCCAAATTAGGGTAGATTTTTACAGACAGTCACCTAAACATCACCAACTTAGATTTCATACCTATGGTGTTTTCACTACAGTCTTTGTTTGTATTTTGATCTGAGTTATAAAAGAAACATATCGCTACCCCCTACATTTTAATCTCTCTTTTTAGTTTAAACCTACACAGTAACTGACAAATTCTAAACTTCAGGACCTATGGATTTATCTAATCTCTCTTTTTAGTTTAAACCTACACAGTAACTGACAAATTCTAAACTTCAGGACCTATGGATTTATCTAATCTCTCTTTTTAGTTTAAACCTACACAGTAACTGACAAATTCTAAACTTCAGGACCTATGGATTTATCTTTACTTATAGTGTAGAGGTTTATAATAAGCCCTGTAGATGTCCTAACCTTACAATGGATCTACGCATACACGCTCCTTTAAAGGTGACTCCTAGCTTTAGAGATATCTAGACAGTAACTAAATTTTAGGAAATATGCGGTACACTCAGATATAACAGTCTTTTTGTTTGCATAAGTTATAAATACTACCACTGTTCTATATTAACTACTTCGTATTAGTCTAATGACAACTCTCTCTTACAAAGTTATGTAATACTGCGATGTTTTATGTTATTCCATATATTTTAGAGATGTTATTAATAATCTTATTGCTTACATGCTCCAAAATGGAGCTCCCAAGCTAGATAGAGTTACTCCCATATAAAGTGTTTTCCTTTTGCTAATGTCGAACTAAGCTTTGTGTTACATAATTCCACCTCCACATACTCCTTATAATCTTTATGGCCTATGACATCTATGGTTAATGTGCATTACCTATAGTTTATTGTTTCTTATAACATAAATACTTCAAATAACCTTATATATGCCTTGACCTTATGCCAAGCATTTACAAATATGTCCTACTAGGGGAGATTCTCAACTTTTGTTAAACCTCTTATGTGATATGGGATATTCGTAAATTTATTAACTCTCGTATAGCTTAGTCTTACACGCCACACATTGTATGATAATGAATAATTGACTTAGTCAATTAACTTCTCCATGGTCTTCCGCCCCCCCCCCCCCCATTATTGGTGACCATAGCTAGTTACATTGCTATCCCTATTATTTTCATCAAATAACTTAAGCACGTAATAATATAAATACATAGAAAAATCATTTGTATAAGCGGTGCTTACCCGCTGACATTTCCCTAATTTTCCCCTCGCTCCTTCTTTTGCTCTTGATATCATGACCCTATCCTTAATAATAAGAAGCATTCAATCATATGACAAATTGGGTCTATCTAGTAGCTACAGTGCTCTTTTAGAGCATCTTTTACCACTATAGCCCGGAATAATAGCTACTCACAGTATCCTATAAATATATTTCAGATATGTTTTGACATTCATATTATGTTTTCTTTCCCTGTCATATTGTTGTTAAAATAATCACTGCCATGTTTTGTATTATGTTTATGTCATGATTTTATGCTGTCATTTTGAAAAACCCTCAATAAAAATTATTCAAAAAAAAAAAAAAAAAAAAATGCCCCCCCAAAATAAAAAAAACCCTAGCCTAAACTAAACTATTAATAGCCCTTAAAGGGCCTTTTGCAGGGCATTGCCCCAAAGAAATCAGCTCTTTTACCTGTAAAAAAATACAAACAACCCCCCAACAGTAAAACCCACCACCCACACAACCAACCCCCAAATAAAATACTATCTAAAAAAAACCTAAGCTCCCCATTGCCCTGAAAAGGGCATTTGGATGGGCATTGCCCTTAAAAAGGGCAGTTAGTTCTTTTGCGGCCCAAACCCTAATCTAAAAAATAAAACTCACCCAAAACACCCTTAAAAAAACCTAACACTAACCCCCTGAAGATCGACTTACTGTTCTGAAGACCGGACATCCATCCTCAAGGAAGCGGCAGAAGTCTTCATCCAACTGGGCCGAAGTCCTCAACGAAGTCGGGAGAAGTCTTCATCCAAGTTGGGAGAAGTCTTCATCCAAGTCGGATGAAGTGGTCCTCCAGACGGGCAGAAGTCTCCATCCAGACGGCATCTTTTATCTTCATCCATCCGACGCTGAGCGGCTCCATCTTCAAGACATCCGTCACGGAGCATCCTCTTCATCCGGAGTCTTCTTACTGAATGCCGGTTCCTTTAAGTGACGTCATCCAAGATGGTGTCCCTTAGATTCCGATTGGCTGATAGAATTCTATCAGCCAATCAGAATTAAGGTAGAACAAATCCTATTGGCTGATGCAATCAGCCAATAGGATTGAAGTTCAATCCTATTGGCTGTTCCAATCAGCCAATAGAATGTGAACTCAATCCTATTGACTGATTTCAATCAATGGGGCTGCGTTACTGAGTTTTACGCTGCTTTTTTGCAGGTCTTACGGCTAGATTTAGAGTTTGGCGTTAGCCATCAAAACCAGCATTAGAGGCTCCTAACGCTGGTTTTGGGCTACCGCTGGTATTTAGAGTCATGTAGGTAAGGGTCTAACGCTCACTTTCCAGCCGCGACTTTTCCATACCGCAGATCCCCCTATGCCATTTGCGTATCCTATCTTTTCAATGGGATCTTTCTAACACCCGTATTTAGAGTCTTGGCTGAAGTGAGCGTTAGAAATATAACGAAAAGACTCCAGCCGCAGAGAAAAGCCAGGAGTTAAGAGCTTTCTGGGCTAACGCCGGTTCATAAAGCTCTTAACTACTGTGCTCTAAAGTACACTAACACCCATAAACTACCTATGTACCCCTAAACCGAGGTCCCCCCACATCGCCGCCAAATTTTTTTAACCCCTAATCTGCCGACCGCACACTGCCGCCACCTACTTTATCCCTATGTACCCCTAATCTGCTGCCCCTAACACCGCCGACCCCTATATTATATTTATTAACCCCTAATCTGCCGCCCCCAACGTCGCTGCTACCTTACCTACAATTATTAACCCCTAATCTGCCGACCGGACCTCACCGCTACTATAATAAAGTTATTAACCCCTAATCCGCCTCACTAACCCTATAATAAATAGTATTAACCCCTAATCTGCCCTCCCTAACATCACCGACACCTAACTTCAAGTATTAACCCCTAATCTGCCGACCGGACCTCACCGCTACTCTATTAAATTTATTAACCCCTAAAGCTAAGTCTAACCCTAACACTAACACCCCCCCAAGATAAATATAATTTTTATCCTATGAAATAAATTAATCCTAATTAAAGCTAAATACTTACCTGTAAAATAAACCCTAATATAGCTACAATATAAATTATAATTATATTGTAGCTATTTTAGGATTAATATTTATTTTACAGGCAACTTTGTATTTATTTTAACCAGGTACAATAGCTATTAAATAGTTAATAACTATTTAATAGCTACCTAGTTAAAATAATTACAAAATTACCTGTAAAATAAATCCTAACCTAAGTTACAATTAAACTTAACACTACACTATCAATAAATTAATTACATACAAATACCTACAATGATCTACAATTAAACCTAACACTACACTATCAATAAATTAATTACATAAAATACCTACAAATAAATACAATTAAATAAACTAACTAAAGTACAAAAAATAAAAAAAGAACTGTTACAAAAAATAAAAAAATAATTTACAAACATTAGAAAAAGATTACAACAATTTTAAGCTAATTACACCTACTCTAAGCCCCCTAATAAAATAAGAAAGCCCCCCAAAATAAAAAAAATTCCCTACCCTATTCTAAAATTAAAATAGAAAAGCTCTTTTACCTTACCAGCCCTTAAAAGGGCCTTTTGCGGGGCATGCCCCAAAGAAAACAGCTCTCTTGCCTATAAAAAATAACATGCAATACCCCCCCCAACATTACAACCCACCACCAACATACCCCTAATCTAACCCAAACCCCCCTTAAATAAACCTAACACTAAGCCCCTGAAGATCATCCTACCTTATCTTCACCACACCGGGTATCACCGATCGGTCCAGGATCCGAAGTCTTCATCCAAGCCCAAGCGGGGGCTGAAGAGGTCCATGATCCGGCTGAAGTCTTGGCCCAAACGTGGGCTGAAGAGGTCCATGATCCGGCTGAAGTATTGGCCCAAGCGGGGGCTGAAGAGGTCCATGATCCGGCTGAAGTCTTGGCCCAAGCGGGGGCTGAAGAGGTCCATGATCCGGCTGAAGTCTTCATCCAAGCGGGAGCTGAAGAGGTCCATGATCCGGCTGAAGTCTTCTATCAAGTGGCATCTTCAATCTTCTTTCTTCCGGATCCATCTTCATCCCGCCGATGCAGAACATCCTTCAGCCAATCAGATTGAGCTCGCATTCTATTGGCTGATCGGAACAGCTAATAGAATGCGAGCTCAATCTGATTGGCTGATTGGATCAGCCAATCGGATTGAACTTGAATCTGATTGGCTGATTCCATCAGCCAATCAGAATTTTCCTACCTTAATTACGATTGGCTGATAGAATCCTATCAGCCAATCGGAATTCGAGGGACGCCATCTTGGATGACGTCCCTTAAAAGGAACCGTCATTCGTCGGGAAGTCGTCTGTGAAGAAGGATGTTCTGCGTCGGCGGGATGAAGATGGATCCGGAAGAAAGAAGATTGAAGATGCCGCTTGATAGAAGACTTCAGCTGGATCATGGACCTCTTCAGCTCCCGCTTGGATGAAGACTTCAGCCGGATCATGGACCTCTTCAGCTCCCGCTTGGATGAAGACTTCAGCCGGATCATGGACCTCTTCAGCCCCCGCTTGGGCCAAGAATTCAGCTGGATCATGGACCTCTTCAGCCCCCGCTTGGGCTTGGATGAAGACTTCAGAGCATCCTCTGGACCGATCGGTGATACCCGGCGTGGTGAAGATAAGGTAGGATGATCTTCAGGTGCTTAGTGTTAGGTTTATTTAAGGGGGGGTTGGGTTAGATTAGTGGTATGTGGGTTGTGGGTTGTAATGTTGGGGGGGTATTGTATGTTATTTTTTATAGGCAAAAGAGCTGTTTTCTTTGGGGCATGCCCCGCAAAAGGCCCTTTTAAGGGCTGGTAAGGTAAAAGAGCTTTTCTATTTTAATTTTAGAATCGGGTAGGGCATTTTTTTATTTTGGGGGGCTTTGTTATTTTATTAGGGGGCTTAGAGTAGGTGTAATTAGCTTAAAATTTTTGTAATCTTTTTCTAATGTTTGTAAATTATTTTTTTATTTTTTGTAACTTAGTTCTTTTTTTATTTTTTGTACTTTAGTTAGTTTATTTAATTGTATTTATTTGTAGGTATTTTATGTAATTAATTTATTGATAGTGTAGTGTTAGGTTTAATTGTAGATAATTGTAGGTATTTGTATGTAATTAATTTATTGATAGTGTAGTGTTAGGTTTAATTGTAACTTAGGTTAGGATTTATTTTACAGGTAATTTTGTAATTATTTTAACTAGGTAGCTATTAAATAGTTATTAACTATTTAATAGCTATTGTACCTGGTTAAAATAATTACAAAGTTGCCTGTAACATAAATATTAATCCTAAAATAGCTACAATATAATTATAATTTATATTGTAGCTATATTAGGGTTTATTTTACAGGTAAGTATTTAGCTTTAAATAGGAATAATTTATTTAATAAGAGTTAATTTATTTCCTTAGATTTAAATTATATTTAATTTAGGGGGTTGTTAGTGTTAGGGTTAGACTTAGCTTTAGGGGTTAATAAATTTATTAGAGTAGCGGTGAGTACCTTTTGGCAGATTAGGGGTTAATACTTGAAGTTAGGTGTCAGCGATGTTAGGGAGGGCAGATTAGGGGTTAATACTATTTATTGTAGGGTTATTGAGGCGGGAGTGAGGCGGATTAGGGGTTAATACATTTATTATAGTAGCGGTGAGGTCCGGTCGGCAGATTAGGGGTTAATTATTGTAGGTAGCTGGCGGCGACGTTGTGGGGGGCAGATTAGGGGTTAATAAATATAATATAGGGGTCGGCGGTGTTAGGGGCAGCAGATTAGGGGTACATAGGTATAATGTAGGCTGCGGCGGTGTACGGAGCGGCAGATTAGGGGTTAAAAAAAATAGCAGGGGCGGCAGATTAGGGGTTAATAAGTGTAAGGTTAGGGGTCTTTAGACTCGGGGTACATGTTAGAGTGTTAGGTGCAGACTTAGGAAGTGTTTCCCCATAGGAAACAATGTAGCTGCGTTAGGAGCTGAACGCTGCTTTTTTGCAGGTGTTAGTTTTTTTTTTCAGCTCAAACAGCCCCATTGTTTCCTATGGGGGAATCGTGCACGAGCACGTTTTTGAAGCTGGCCGCGTCCGTAAGCACCGCTGGTATTGAGAGTTGCAGTGGCGGTAAATTATGCTCTACGCTTCTTTTTTGGAGCCTAACGCAGCCCTTCTGTGAACTCTAAATACCAGCGGTATTTAAAAGGTGCGGGGAAAAAAAAGCAAGCGTTAGCTACGCGGGTCGTTACCGACAAAACTCTAAATCTAGCCGTTAGACTTTTTTGCAGCCGGCTCTCCCCGTTGATTCCTATGGGGAAATCGTGCACAAGCACGTACGACCAGCTCACCGCTGACTTAAGCAGCGCTGGTATTGGAGTGCGGTAAGGAGCACAATTTTGCTCAACGCTCACTTCTTGCCTTTTAACGCCGGGTTTGTAAAAACCCGTAATACCAGCGCTGCAGGTAAGTGAGCGGTGAGAGAAAACTGCTTGTTAGCACCGCATAGCCTCTAACGCAAAACTCGTAATCTAGCCGTTTGTTTTGTTTTCTTTAATTTATTTTATTTACTCTGTGACCATGTCAGAAACCACCTAATATTTGTCTGTTACTCTATCTCACTTTGGTGTATAAAAATGCTCAAAAAGTGCACCTGTGGGGTCCATAGGATTGTAAAATATGCGTTTTGCACATTGTTTTTCTTGATTTAGATTTTAATGCAGTCTGGTTACTGCACATGAAAACGTAGTAATCTTAAGGCGTGTTATTGAATATTACATAAAAAAATATTTTTAAAAATTAATGAAAATTGTTAAACATAATGTAAAATATTATAAATAATCCACAGAATATATTTATATATTTTATAGTATGGGAGAGGAAGTTAACACGGTTGCAAATTTTTTTTTACACGATGGGTTTACGCTTGCGTGCAAACTTTCTACTTTCAACTTGTAATACGAGTGCAACCCGACGCATGCAAAAAGCCTCCGTCAAGCAAAGTTAAAGCAGGAGCGAGAGTGATAAATATCGATCCACTCGTAATCTAGCGATCATTTAGGCATCAATCACAATCTATCAGCTGTGGACTTTTTGTCTCTTTCTCTGGTGAAAAAGGCCACTTTTCAATTTGCAGTGATCACAATAACATGTTTTTGATTCTTCATTAAAAGCTAATTTATTCCTATGGGATTTAAACATTCTTACAATCTATTTTCAACACTTCAAGACACTTGATAAATCCTTAAAATGGCATTTTGGACATCTGTAACACTATTTCATGGCTATTTGCAAAGTCTATTATCTTGCACATGTAAAAAACTCTGAAATGGGCACAAGAGACATTGAAGAGGTCTATTAACATACATGATATCAATACAGTAAAGCTCATTTCATTACTATTGTATAGGCTGTTTACAGTCAACAGGGCACACATTTACATATGTATAGGTTCATACATATAAATATATATATATATATATATATATATATATATATCTTTTAAATATGTGATATCCTGTACAGCTAAGGCTATCTGTAGTAAAAGTCACATCAGGAAACCAACATCTGCAAATGTTTTTCATTTTCATTTTATTATTTGATTCTAAGAGTTATTAAGTGTCGTGTGGCCATGATCTGATCTGTCGGAATTTATCATTGCACAAGCATTTTCTTGTGAAATGCTTGTGAAATGACGCCCCCTGCACATTCGCGGGCAATCAGCCGATCAGGATGATTGCTGTCCACCACCTCAGAGGTGGCGGATAAATTAAAGAGCAGCAGTCTTACGCAGCATAATAAATCTACCCCTAAGTGACACTCGCAAGGTTGGTTTGTCATTTACAGTAATGGAGTCTTCAAAACTGGGTTTAAAGGTTAATTGGGTAATTGTGACCTACATAGCAACCTATTGCAATCCTTTTCAATCCACACCACTGCTAAATCATCTCAATGCTTATTGTGGCAACCTTGCAACATTCTATCTGTCTAGGAGCTCTTCAAATAAAATTTGACAATTTGTGACAATGTTTTATAGTGGACGCCCCACCATGCATGCTAAATCATGGTCACGACAGCATGTTTTAAAGTTCTTGCACCTACATTTTTGAAAAAGAAAAAATAAGAAAAGCGCCAATTTTGGCAACAGTGGTTAGATTATATTTAAAATATATATTTTTAGTACATAAATATTCTGCTAATATAATTAATAAATTAATCTACGTACTTGCTAACTTTGAATCTAAAAAATATCACAGTAGTGTGTAATGTAATGATAAGGTTTATACCCACTTATAATATTCACTTACCAAACATAAGACATATAAATATATAAATATATATTGGAGGATTATTTTTTTCCACTTTTTTCCCTTTGGATATTTTTGATTTTTGTTTTTTCATTGGAAGAATATTTTTCCAACACCACGGACTTCATATATTTCATTTTAATTTACGAGGACTATTGCCAATAGACTTTGCTAGTTATTTTAGTAACAGGCATTTATTCAGTCCATTATATCAATATATCATACTCTACATTTCATAATTTATATTTTGGGGTGATATATTACACATCTATAGTATGTGCATATATTTTTATTCAATTTATTTAATTGGATTAAATTGTATTATTAGAATTTTCATGTACTAATAAAAATATTTTTTAATTGGTGCTTTTTTCTTATTTTTCTTTTTCATGTAGCTAATTTTTAGATCTAGGTTAGGAGGTCTGTTTTTTTTTAAAAAAAAAGCATGTGTTCAGGAGGTATTTGGCACTGGATTAATGTTTTCTATTTAAAACCTACATTATTGAACTCATGGTCATGAAGGCACATTACAGTTTACAAGTTCAATAATGTAGGTGGAAGCACTTTGAAAGAAATAAAAACATGCCATTTTTAGATGTTGGTGTCCTGATGTGACTATTGAAGTATGCCCATCATGCCAATATACAAATGGCATTCATATGGTTAATCAGTGGGGAGGATGGATCTCAATTGGTTAATCCTACACATGTAAATTAGTATTTCCCTTGCACAGTGAACAAAGGGGTTGCATGAATAGACCTTTACAGTGACCTTAAGAGGTGTGAATGGGCTATTGCATCAGTCAGTTTTCGGTGACTGCTCAGTTCCTTTTTCAAAAAAAGGTTACTTTACACACATAAAGGCCTTTTCAGGAGCTTTTCTGGATGCTGGCTATTAACAAACAAATCAATATAGCATTGTGATCACCCAAAATAGCCAAAAGCTATTTCAAGAACAAATCACCAATAGATTGTGATGAAACCAATATATTTTTATGTGAAACATATTTATTAGTTAATCTTCACTTGTCCAGATGAGTGAAATGTCAAATTATGCATTTTCCCATTATTAATAATATGACTACTACTGAACTCATTTAATATTGGTGTTGTCTCGCCAATTTTTTTTTGTTATAAAATATATATAACTAAGATAACATAATTTATGTAAGAACTTACCTGTTAAATTCATTTCTTTCATATTGGCAAGAGTCCATGAGCTAGTGACAGGTAGTGATGTCGCGAACTGTTCGCCGGAGAACAGTTCCCGGCAATCTTAGCTTGTTCGCGTTCGCCGCTGCGGACGAACATATGCGATGTTTGATCCGCCCCCTATTCCTCATCATTGAGGAAACTTTGACCCTGTATCTCACAGTCTGCAGACACATTTCAGCCAATCAGCAGCAGACACCCAGAACCTCCCAACTCCTGGGCAGCAGCCATTTTAGATTTATTACGATCCTGCATTCTTAGTGAGAGGAGGTTTAGTGCTGCTGCTGGTGATTTTATAGGGAAATAGATAGCTAGGCTAGTGTATTCAGTGTCCACTACAGTCCTGAAGGACTCATCTAATCTCTGCTGTAAGGACAGCACCCTAAAAAGCCCTTTTTAGGGCTAGAACTTCAGTCGTTTTTTTTTTTTTTTTTTTATTTGCATTTGCCTGCCTGTCAGCCTGTGTGTGAGGCTCACGGCATATACTGTGATTAATTCTTCTGTGCCACCACTGATATCTGGTTAACATTAGTGTAAATTTAAAAAAAAAACAAAAAACTTTTACATCATTTTGCTAGTGTAATCTAATTTAATTTTCCATCAGGCCTGTGTGTCAGGCCCACATCATATACTATGATTAATAGCTCTGTTTTCCCACCACTTATATCTGGTGTAACATTAGTGTAATTTTTTTTAAAAAAAACCTTTTACATCAGTCTGCTATTGTTATTTAATTTTAGTTGCCAGGCCAGCGTGCCACTAGTGCCAGCCTGTGTAAGGGCCTAAGGGAACATTAGTGTAATTTTTTTTAAAAAAAACCTTTTACATCAGTCTGCTATTGTTATTTAATTTTAGTTGTCAGGCCAGCGTGCCACTAGTGCCAGCCTGTGTAAGGGCCTAAGGGAACATTAGTGTAATATTTAAAAAAAAAAAACTTTTACATCAGTCTGCTATTGTTATTTAATTTTAGTTGCCAGGCCAGCGTGCCACTAGTTCCAGCCTGTGTAAGGGCCTAAGGGAACATTAGTGTAAATTTAAAAAAAAAAACTTTTACATCAGTCTGCTATTGTTATTTAATTTTAGTTGCCAGGCCAGCGTGCCACTAGTGCCAGCCTGTGTAAGGGCCTAAGGGAACATTAGTGTAATTTAAAAAAAAAAATTTTTTACATCAGTCTGCTATTGTTATTTAATTTTAGTTGCCAGGCCAGCGTGCCACTAGTGCCAGCCTGTGTAAGGGCCTAAGGGAACATTAGTGTAAATTAAAAAAAAAAAAACTTTTACATCAGTCTGCTATTGTTATTTAATTTTAGTTGCCAGGCCAGCGTGCCACTAGTGCCAGCCTGTGTAAGGGCCTAAGGGAACATTAGTGTAAATTTAAAAAAAAAAACTTTTACATCAGTCTGCTATTGTTATTTAATTTTAGTTTCCAGGCGTAACCCTTACACTACCTGATCGATACAACATCATACCTGATGTTTTAAAGCACGTTATTCCTAACAATTTAGGAATGTTAGGTGATTTATGCCCTTTATGGATCAAAACCAGACTCTGCATCAACTATGTAATTTTCCGTGGGAGTTTTGCCATGGATCCCCCTCCGGAATGCCACAGTCCAGGTGTTAGTCCCCTTGAAACAACTTTTCCATCACTACTGCAGCCAGAAAGAGTTCCTGTGGGTTTTAAAATTCGCCTGTCCATTGAAGTCAATGGCAGTTCGCCCGGCTCGCCGGTTCGTGAACATTTGCGGAAGTTCGCGTTCGCCGAACGCGAACGCAACATTTTAGGTTTGCAACATCACTAGTGACGGGATGGGATATACAATCCTACCAGGAGGGGCAACGTTTCCCAAACCTCAAAATGCCTATAAATACACACCTCACCACACCCACAATTCAGTTTAATGAATAGCCAAGTAGTGGGGTTATAGAAAAAGGAGTAAAAAGTATCAAAAAAGGAACTGGAAATATAATTGTGCTTTATACAAAAAAACATAACCACAATAAAAAGGGTGGGTCTCATGAATTTAACAGGTAAGTTCTTACATAAATTATGTTTTCTTTCATGTAATTGGCAAGAGTCCATGAGCTAGTGACGTATGGGATAGTAATATAGAGACGGAGGGATAAAATAAAAACAGCCATTTTCCGCTGAAAAATTAAATCCACAAACAAAAACTGCTTCCGAAGAGGCAAATACATTAAAACGGTAGAATTTAGTAAATGTATGCAAAGAAGACCAAGTCGCTGCTTTGCAAATCTGATCAACTGAAGCTTCATTCTTAAAGCCCATGAAGTGGAGACTGATCTAGTAGAATGAGCTGTGATTCTCTGAGGTGGGGCCTGACCCGACTCCACATAAGCCTTATGAATCAAAAGCTTTAACCAAGATGCCAAGGAAATGGCAGAAGCTTTCTGATCTTTCCTAGAACCAGAAAAGACAACAAATAGACTAGAAGTCTTCCTGAAATCTGGCTCAACATAATATTTCAGAGCTCTTATAACATCCAGAGAATGTAAAGATCTCTCCAAAAAATTCTTAGGAGTAGGACAAAAAGAGGCGACAACAATTTCCCTATTAATGTTGTTAGAATTCACAACTTTAGGTAAAAATTTTAAAAACTGCCTTATCTTGATGAAAAATCAGAAAAGGTGACTCACAAGAAAGAGCAGATAATTTAGAAACTCTTGTAGCAGAAGAGATAGCCAAAAGGAACAACACTTTCCAAGAAAGTAGTTTAATATCCAAATAATGCATAGGCTCAAAATGAGGAGTCTGTAAAGTTCTAAGGACCAAATTAAGACTCCAAGGAGGAGAGATTAATTTAATGACAGGCTTGATACTGACCAAAACCTGAACAAAACAGTGAATATCAGGAAGTTTAGCAATCTTTCTGTGAAATAAAACAGAAGGAGCACTGATTTGTCCCTTAAAGGAACTTGCAGACAAACCTTTATCCAAACCATCTTGAAGAAACTGTAACATTCTAGGAATTCTTAAAGTATGCCAGGAGAATTTATGAAAAGAACACCATGAAATATAAGTCTTCCAAACTCGATAATAAATCTTCCTAGAAACAGATTTATGAGCCTGAATCACAGTATCAATCACTGAGTCAGAGAAACCTCTATGACTAGGCACTAAGCGTTCAATTTCCATACCTTCAAATTTAAGGATTTGAGATCCTGATGAAAAAATGGCCCTTGAGACAGAAGATCTGGTCTTAAAGGAAGTGGCCATGGTTGACAACTGGACATCCGGACAAGGTCTGCATACCAGAACCATGCTGGTGCTACCAGAAACACAAACTAATGTTCCATGATGATCTTGGAGATCACTTTTGGAAGAAGAACTAGAGGCAGGAAGATATAAGCATGTTGGTAAAACCAAGGAGCTGCTAACGCATCCACCGACTCTGCCTGAGTATCCCTGGGAAGTTTCTTGTTCAGATGGGAAGCCATCAGATCTATTTCTGGAAGACCCCACATCTGAACAATCTGAAAAAACACATCTGGATGGAGTGACCACTCCCCTGGATGTAAAGTCTGATGCCTGAGATAATCCGCTTCCCAATTGTCTACACCTGGGATATGTACTGCATAAATTAGACAAGAGCTGGATTCTGCCAAAGCCAGTATCCAAGATACTTCTTTCATAGCCAGAGAACTGCAAGTCCCACCCTGATGATTGACATATGCCACAGTTGTGACATTGTCTGTCTGAAAACAAATGAATGGCTCTCTCTTCAATAGAGGCCAAACCTGAAGAGCCATGAAAATAGCACAGAGTTCTAAAATATTGACTGGTAACCTCGCCTCTTGAGATTTCCAAACCCCTTGTGCTGTCAGAGATCCCCAGACAGCTCCCCAACCTGAAAGACTTGCATCTGTTGTGATTACAGTCCAGGTTGGATGAACAAAGGAGGCCCCTTGAACTTTACGATGGTGGTCTAACCACCAAGTCAGAGAGAATCGAACATTGGGATTTAAGGATATTAATTATGATATCTTTGTATCATCCCTGCACCATTGATTCAACATAAAAAGCTGGAGAGGTCTCATATAAAAACAAGCAAAGGGTATCGCGTCCGATGCTGCAGTCATGAGACCTAAAACTTCCATGCACAAAGCCACTGAAGGGAATGACTAAGACTGAAGGTTCCAACAAACTGAAACCATTTTTATGTGTCTCTTGTCTGTAAGAGACAGAGTCATGGACACTGAATCTATCTGGAAACCAAAAAAGGTGACCCTTGTCTGAGGAATCAAGGAACTTTTTGGTAAATTGATCCTCCAACATTGTCTTTGAAAAAACAACACTAGTTGATTTGTGTGAGATTCTGCAGAATGTAAAGACTGAGCTAGTACCAATATATCCTCCAAATAAGGAAACACCGCAATACCCTGCTCTCTGATTACAGAGAGTAGGGCACAGAGAACCTTTTAAAAAATTATTGGAGCTGTCACTAGGCCAAATGGAAGAGCAACAAATTGGTAATGTTTGTCTAGAAAAGAGAATCTTAGAAACCGATAGTGATCTGGATGAATCGGAATGTGAATGTATGCATTCTGTAAGTCTAGTGTGGACATATAATGACCTTGCTGAACAAAAGGCAGAATAGTCCTTATAGTCACCATTTTGAGAGTTGGCACTCTTACAAAACGGTTCAAAATGTTCAGATCCAGAACTGGCCTGAATGAATTTTCATTCTTGGGACAATGAATAGATTTCAATAAAACCCTAGACCCTGTTCCTGAAGCAGAACTGGTATAATTACCCCTGAAAGCTCTAGATCTGAAACATACTTCAGAAAAGTCTGAGCCTTCACTGGATTTGCTGGAACGTGTAAGAGAAAAAATCTTCTCACAGTAGGTCTCATTCTGAATCCTATTCGATACCCTTGAGAGACAATGGTCTGAATCCAATTCTTTTGGACAGAATCTGCCCAAATGTTCTGGAAACATTTTAATCTGCCCCCCACCAGCTGATCTGGAATGAGGGCCACACCCTCATGCAGAATTGGGGGCTGGCTTTGGTTTCTTAAAAGACTTGGATTTATTCCAACATGAAGAAGGCTTCCAATTGGAACCAGATTCCTTGGGGGAATTTGGTTTCTGTTCCTTATTCTGTCGAAAGGAACAAAAACGATTAGAAGCTTTAGATTTACCTTTAGATATTTTATCCTGAGGTAAAAATACTCCCTTCCCCCCAGTGACAGTTGAAATAATGGAATCCAACTGAGAACCAAATAAATTGTTACCTTGGAAAGAAAGAGATAGCAATCTAGACTTAGATACCATGTCAGCATTCCAATAATTGAGCCACAAAGCTCTTCTAGCTAAAATAGCTAAAGACATAGATTTAACATCAATTTTGATGATATCAAAAATAGCATCACAGATAAAATGATTAGCATGTTGAAGCAAGCGAACAATGCTAGAAAAATCAGAATCTGTTTCCTGTTGCGCTAAACTTTCCAACCAGAAGGTTGATGCAGCTGCAACATCAGCTATAGAAATTGCAGGTCTGAGAAGATAGCCAGAAAATAAATAAACTTTCCTTAGATAAGATGCAAGTTTCCTATCTAAAGGATCCTTAAAAGAAGTACTATCTTCCATAGGGATAGTAGTATGTTTGGCAAGAGTAGAAATAGCCCCATCAACTTTGGGGATTTTTTCCCAAAACTCCAATCTGGCTGCTGGCAAAGGATACAACTTTTTAAACCTAGAAGATGGAATAACATAAGTACCAGGCTTATTCCATTCATTTGAAATCATATCAGAAATAGCATCAGGAACTGGAAAAACCTCTGGAGTAACCAAAGGAGGTTTATAAACAGAATTTAAATGTTTACTAGTTTTAATATCAAGAAGACTAGGGGCGCGATCCGATATACGGCACAGGTTTCGTCGCAAGCATGGAAACCTGCGCCGCTCGTAGTTTCAGCTCGCAACTCGAGCTATCCAATATACCCAGCCGGCAATTGCTAAAGTGCCGTAAGTCGGATAAACTATCTATGTCCAGAAATCTGCGTAAGTACAAGTTTCTGGAGTCGCCAGTGACTTACGGCACTTTAGAACCTGCCAGCGCCTACAAAAAATGACTAAAGTATTAAATCTCCCGTACTGTCTAACACGCCTCCCAAACATAGCCTGACACGTATACCCCTCTATCCGCTATCCCCCCTCTCACTCCTAATAATAAATGTATTAACCCCTAAACTGCCGCTCCCGAACCCCGCCGCACCTAATAAAGTTATTAACCCCTAAACTGCCGCTCCCGTACCCCGCCGCCACCTACATTACCTACCCCCTAATGTGAGCCCCTTACTCTGCCGCCACCTACATTACCTACCCCCTAATGTGAGCTCCTACCCCGCCACCAGATATATTACCTACCCCCTAATGTGAGCTCCTACCCCGCCGCCAACTATATTAAAATTATTAACCCCTAATCTAATCCCCCTACCCTGCCGCCAGCTATATTAAAATTATTAACCCCTAATTTAATCCCCCTACACTGCAGCAAGCTATATTAAATACATTAACCCCTAATCTAATCCCCCTACACCGCCACCACCTATATTAACTATATTAACCCTAATTTTATTAGCATTAATATAGTTATTATATGATATATATTAACTATATTAACCCTAATTATATTAGGGTTAATATAGTTAATATAGTTATTATATTATATATATTAACTATATTAACCCTAATTATATTAGGGTTAATATAGTTAATATATGGCTAGATTTAGAGTTTTGTCGGTAAAGACCCGGGTAGCTAATGCAGCTTTTTTTCCTACCGCTGCTTCCAAACAACGCTGGTATTGAGAGTTGTCTGAGGGGCTGAGTTAGGCTCAAAAAAGGGTGCGTTGAGCCTAACTTAGCTCCACTTCAACCCTCAATACCAGCGTTGCTTGCGGTAAGCTGGCAAAATGTGCTCGTGCACGATTCCCCCATAGGAAACAATGGGGCAGTTTGGTATGAAAAAAAAACTAACACCTGCAAAAAAGCAGCGTTAAGCTCCCAACGCAGCCCCATTGTTTCCTATGGACCTAACACCCTGACATGAACCCCGAGTCTAAACACCCCTAACCTTACACTTATTAACCCATAATCTGCCGCCCCCGCTATCGCTGACACCTGCATTTTATTTTTAACCCCTAATCTGCCGCTCCTGACACCGCCGCAACCTACATTATACCTATGTATCCCTAATCTGCTGCCCTAAACATCGCCAACACCTATATTATATTTATTAACCCCTAATCTGCCCCCCCAACGTCGCCGCTACCTTACATACACTTATTAACCCCTAATCTGCCGACCGGACCTCGCCGCTACTATAATAAATGTATTAACCCCTAAAGCTAAGTCTAACCCTAACCCTAACACCCCCCTAAATTAAATATAATTTTAATCTAACAAAATAAATTAAATCTTATTAACTAAAGTATTCCTATTTAAAACTAAATACTTACCTGTAAAATAAACCCTAATATAGCTACAATATAACGAATAATTATATTGTAGCTATTTTAGCATTTATATTTATTTAACAGGCAACTTTGTATTTATTTTAACTAGGTACAATAGCTATTAAATAGTTATTAACTATTTAATAGCTACCTAGTTAAAATAATTACAAAATTACCTGTAAAATAAATCCTAACCTAAGTTACAATTAAATCTAACACTACACTATCAATAAATTAATTAAATAAATTACCAACAATTACATACAATTAAATAAACTAAACTAAATTACAAAAAACCCCCACAAAATTACAAAAAATAAAAAAGATTACAAGAATATTAGGCTAATTGCACCTACTCTAAGCCCCCTAATAAAATAAAAAAGCCCCCCAAAATAATAAAGGTCCCTACCCTATTCTAAATTAAAAAGTAACCAGCTCTTTTACCAGCCCTTAAAAGGGCTTTTTGCGGGGTATGCCCCAAAGTAATCAGCTCTTTTGCCTGTAAAAAAATACAACCCCCCCAACTTTAAAACCCTCCACCCACATACCCCTACTCTAACCCAAACCCCCCTTAAATAAACCTAACACTACCCCCCTGAAGATCTTCCTACCTTGAGTCGTCTTCACCCAGCCGGGTCTTCATCTGATGGGGCAGAAGAGGACATCCAGACCGGCAGAAGTTTTCATCCTATCTGGGCAGAAGAGGACATCAGGACCGGCAGACATCTTCATCCAAGTGGCATCTTCTATCTTCATCCATCCGGAGTGGAGCCATCTTCTTCCAGCCGACGCGGATCCATCCTCTTCAACCGACGCCTACTCACCAAATGAAGGTTCCTTTAAATGACGTCATCCAAGATGGGGTCCCTCGAATTCCAATTGGCTGATAGGATTCTATCAGCCAATCGGAATTAAGGTAGGAAAAATCTGATTGGCTGATTGAATCAGCCAATCAGATTCAAGTTCAATCTGATTGGCTGATCCAATCAGCCAATCAGATTGAGCTCGCATTCTATTGGCTGATCGGAACAGGGTTAGACTTAGCTTTAGGGGTTAATATATTTATTATAGTAGCGGAGAGGTCCGGTCGGCAGATTAGGGGTTAATACTTGAAGTTAGGTGGGGGCGATGTTAGGGAGGACAGATTAGGGGTTAATACTATTTATTATAGGGTTTGTGAGGCGGGAGTGCGGCGGTTTAGGGGTTAATAACTTTATTAGAGTAGCGGCGAGATCCGGTCAACAGATTAGGGGTTAATAAGTGTAGGTAAGGTAGCGGCGACATGGGGGGGCAGATTAGGGGTTAATAAATATTATATAGGTGTCGGCGATGTTAGGGGCAGCAGATTAGGGGTTCATAGGGATAATGTAGGTGGCGGCGATGTACGGTCGGCAGATTAGGCGTTAAAAAATTATTATAGTGGCAGCGATGTGGTGGGACCTCGGTTTAGGGGTACATAGGTAGTTTATGAGTGTTAGTGTACTTTAGAGCACTGTAGTTAAGAGCTTTATAAACCGGGGTTAGCCCATAAAGCTCTTAACTACTGAATTTTTTTGTGGCTGGAGTCTTGTCGGTAGAGGGTCTACCGCTCACTTCAGCCAACACTCTAAATAATGGCATTAGGAAGATCCCATTGAAAAGATAGGATACGCAATTGGCGTAAGGGGATCTGCTTTATGGAAAAGTCGCGGCTTGAAAGTGAGCATTAGACCCTTTCCTGCCTGACTCTAAATACCAGCGGGCGGCCAAAAGCAGCACTAGGACCCCTTAACGCTACTTTTGACAACTAACGCAGAACTCTAAATCTAGGCGATAGTTATTATATTATATATATATTAACTATATTAACCCTATCTAACTCTAACACCCCTAACTTAATTATTATTAAAATAAATCTAAATAATATTATTAATATTAACTAAATTATTCCTATTTAAATCTAAATACTTACCTATAAAATAAACCCTAAAATAGCTACAATATAATTAATAATTACATTGTAGCTATTTTACGGTTTATACGTATTTTACAGGTAACTTGGTATTTATTTTAACTAGGTACAATAGCTATTAAATAGTTAAAAACTATTTAATAGCTACCTAGTTAAAATAATTACCAATTTACCTGTAAAATAAATCCTAACCTAAGTTACAAATACACCTACACTATCAATAAATTAAATAAACTACAAATATCTAAACTAAAATGCAATTAAATACACTTAACTAAATTACAAAAAGAAACAAACACTAAATTACAAAAAATAAAAAAAGATTACAAGAATTTTAAGCCACTTACACCTAATCTAAGCCCCCTAATAAAATAATAAATCCCCCCAAAATAAAAAAATGCCCTACCCTATTCTAAATTAAAAAGTAACCAGCTCTTTTACCAGCCCTTAAAAGGGCATTTTGCGGGGCATTTCCCCAAAGTAATCAGCTCTTTTGCCTTTAAAAAAAAACACAATACCACCCCCCAACATTACAACCCACCACCCACATACCCCTACTCTAAACCCACCCAAACCCCCTTAAAAAAACCTAACACTAACCCCCAGAAGATCTCCCTACCTTGAGTCGTCTTCACCCAGCCGGGCCGAACTCTTCATCCAGATGTGGTCCTCCATCCCGGCGATGTCTTCATCCAAGCGGCAAAGAAGAGGTCTTCCATCCTGGTGATGTCTTCATCCAAGCGGCAAAGAAGAGGTCTTCCATCCCGGCGATGTCTTCATCCAAGCGGCAAAGAAGAGGTCCTCCATCGGGGCGAAGTCTTCCTCCAAGCGGCATCTTCAATCTTCTTTCTTCCAGCTTCTTCCGACCTCAGACACGGAACATCCAGCTGGTCCGACGACTGAACGACGAATGAAGTTTCCTTTAAATGACGTCATTCTATCCGATTGGCTGATAGAATCCTACGATTGGCCGATAGGATTCTATCAGCCAATCGGAATTAAGGTAAGAAAATCTGATTGGCTGATTCAATCAGCCAATCAGATTCAAGTTCAATCCGATTGTCTGATCCAATCAGCCAATCAGATTGAGCTTGCATTCTATTGGCTGTTCTGATCAGCCAATCGGATTGAACTTGAATCTGCTTGGCTGATTGAATCAGCCAACCAGATTTTCTTACCTTAATTCTGATTGGCTGATAGAATCCTATCAGCCAATCGGAATTCGAGGGATGCCATCTTGGATGACGTCATTTAAAGGATACTTCATTCGTCGTTCAGTCGTCGGGCCATCTGGATTTTCCGCGTTGGAGGTCGGAAGAACCCGGAAGAAAGAAGATTGAAGATGCCGCTTGGAGGAAGACTTTGCCCAACTGAGGACCTCTTCTTTGCCGCTTGGATGAAGATATCGCCGGGATGGAAGACCTCTTCTTTGCCGCTTGGATGAAGACATCGCCAGGATGGAAGACCTCTTCTTTGCCGCTTGGATGAAGATTTTGGGGGGCTTTATTATTTTATTAGGGGGCTTAGATTAGGTGTAAGTAGCTTAAAATTCTTGTAATCTTTTTTTATTTTTTGTAATTTAGTGGGGTTTTTTTTGTAATTTAGTTTTGTGTATTTAATTGTATTTTAGTTTAGATATCTGTAGTTTATTTAATTTATTGATAGTGTAGGTGTATTTGTAACTTAGGTTAGGATTTATTTTACAGGTAAATTGGTAATTATTTTAACTAGGTAGCTATTAAATAGTTCTTAACTATTTAATAGCTATTGTACCTAGTTAAAATAAATACCAAGTTACCTGTAAAATACGTATAAACCGTAAAATAGCTACAATGTAATTATCAATTATATTGTAGCTATCTTAGGTTTTATTTTATAGGTAAGTATTTAGATTTAAATAGGAATAATTTAGTTAATATTATTAATATTATTTAGATTTATTTTAATAATAATTAAGTTGGGGTGTTAGAGTTAGATAAGGTTAATATGGTTAATATATATATATATATATATATATATATATATATATATAATATAATATAATAACTATATTAACTATATTAACCCTAATATAATTAGGGTTAATATAGTTAATATATATAATATAATAACTATATTAACTATATTTACCCTAATATAATTAGGGTCAATATAGTTAATATATATAATATAATAACTATATAAAATATATTAACCCTAATATAATTAGGGTTAATATAGTTAATATAGGTTGCAGCGGTGTAGGGGGATTAGATTAGGGGTTAATAATTTTAATATAGGTGGCGGCAGTGGCGGCTGGTGACTTTTGAAGATGGGGGAGCACTAGCCCCGCCCCTCAGATGGCTCCGCCCATTTTAATATGTGTGTATATATATATATATATATATATATATATACACACACACACATACATACACACACACATACATATACACATGCACACACACATACATATACACACACACATACATATACACATGCACACACACATACATATACACACAAATACATATACACACACAAATACATACATGCACACCAGTGACGTGCGTTGAGCTCAGATGCTGGTGAGGCACCGGCTGTGATACCCCCAAGAAACACACACACATATTATATATATATATATATATATATATATACACATACATACATATGCACATACATACATATATACACAAATGCACACCAACATACACAGATATAAACTCATACAAACATATACACACACATAACAAATACACTCATACATACACACTATGGCAAAGTCTGACAAAGGGGTTAAAAGTTATTCTGAAATAGGAATCCCCAACCCCCAGCAACACATTTCCCATGTGTTTTTTTTTTTCTGATAACCTATTGACATCATCCTCATGACAAGCAGGTTAGAGATAGATAGCAGGAAGGGAGATGCCACTTTGCCTTGAGAGGGAATGGAGGAAATGAGAGCAGGGAGGGGGGAGACTACCAACAGAGTCAGACACAGCTACTTTGAGTCTTTGATTAGCATAGATTCATGTAACGGAGTGTGAACAGCTTCAAACATCTAAGGCACTACTGACAGCATATAATGAATGTTTGTTACTCACGAATCACGCTGTCTCCAGGGTCCTGTTCTAACTCCACTAACATACTTCCTACAGCAGCGCAGCACGCAGTGTAAAATGATTCTGCTGACCTCTGTCTTAGATGCAATAATAAATTTAGGGTTTTTGAAGGCAAGTGTCATGGGTTTTTATGAATGAACTAAGGCTATAGTAACTGCCGGGTACCTCCTTGCTGTGCCTCATCCTTTCCCTCAGCGTCCTCTGCTAACAGGGCAGGCCAACCAGTTTAGCTAGAGAAGGAGCCAGTCTCATGGCTCTCTGTAGTCAAACTTATCATAGCGGTAGCGTTTTATTTCAGTAATTCAGAACAGTAAAATATAAGCCATAGAAGAACAGGACACAGCAAAACACTGTACTTTTTAACTAGAACCGTGTTTTGCTTTGCCTTGTTCTCTGCCTTATATTTTACTTAACTGGAATAAAAGCCACTTTTTCACTATGTCATTTCATTGATTCCGCTAATAAACAGTGTCAATGGCGGGTGCTAAATTAGAAATAGCTCAGGACAGGAAAAACAAAACCAAAGCTGCTTTGGTTTTGTTTTTCCTGTCCTGAGCTATTTCTAAATAAGCAGACAAGTAGTGTTTCTGACAATGGAGGGTGGGGGTCAAACACCACGTGGCACTGGCTCTATTATAACCCTGATACTAATCAGCCTGCTTTTACACTGCACGGTGCTGCTGGGCAGAGAGAGACTGTAGATGAGATGGCTGCACAGGGACTGTGCTGCTAACTCTCACTGTGGGCTGTCGTTATGAGCATAGGAGTAGGACATATAAAAAAACATGTTGTGACCGGGCTACTTGTTAACACTCACAGTTTCAGCAGCTAGAAGTTCAGTCTGTTCAGGCAACGCATTAAACATCTCTTCTGTTCTCTGGGCCAGTTCACACAATTCTAACTGCAGCTACACAAGGAATCCTAGCGGCAAACTCCTCCCCCCCCTTTCAAAAGCCCGCTCATAAAATTTTATATTGCTTGGTAGGTACGGCGTAACTGTTACGCCCCTGCCTCCTCTCCTCCCACACACATAGTCAGCTCAGCTCTTAGTGTGCGAGTGTCACGTGACAGCTGGCTCCCGCACACTAAGAGCTGTGCAAACAGGAAGGCTATGGGGCTGGCCTGTAGGTGGCGCTGCAGTCAAGGCAGTTTTAAAGTGGAAAGTGATTTTGCCTATACTTCTATATATCGCACGTGCGATACATAGAAGTATAGGCAAAACAGCCCTTTCCACTTTCAGGTTTCATCAGCCTAATATGCATGATGATGATAGTTACACTGCACAGTCTCACAGTCACAGACACAGACACCACACAGGAAAATAATACATTTATAAATAAATATAATATAAAATAATATAAATAAAAAATAAAAATAAAATTTTTCATAATTTTTTTTTTCTCATTTTTTTTTTCTTCTGCTCATTTTTTCCCCCTCCTCTGCCCCCTGGGGGTTCACGTGCGACAGTGCACATATGGAGGAGCCTCCACTGGGTGGCGGCGTTGTAGGGGTATTAGATTAGGGGGAAATACATTTATTATAGGTGGCGGCGGTTTAGGGTGATTTAGATTACAGGCAAAAGAGCTGATTACTTTGTGACAATGCCCCGCAAAAAGCCCTTTTAAGGGCTGGTAAAATAGCTGATTACTTTGGGGCAATGGCCCGCAAAATGCCCTTTTAAGGGCTGGCAATAGAGCTGTTTACTTTGGGGTAATGCCATGCAAAAAGCCCTTTTCAGGGCTATTTGTAGGGTTAGACTTAGGTTTAGTGGTAGGGATATTTTAGTATTTTAGGGGTTAATTAATTTAATATAGCTGGCGGCGGTGTAGGGGGATTAAATTAGGGGTCAATAATTTGAATATAGCTGGCGGCAGGGTAGGGGGATTAGATTAGGAGTTAATAATTTTAATATAGCTGGCAGCGGGGTAGTAGCTCACATTAGGGGGTAGGTAATGTAGGTGGCGGCGGAGTAAGGGGCTCACATTAGGGGGTAGTTAATGTAGGTGGCGGCGGGGTCTGAGAGCGGCGGTTTAGGGGTTATATACTTTATTAGGGATTGCGGCAGAGGATCGCGGTTAACAGGTAGATAGACATTGCGCATGCATAAGGTGTTAGGTTTTATTTTGCATTTTGCGGTTGACAGGTAGATAGAGATTGCGCATGCGTTAGGTGTTAGGTTTTATTTTGCAGGTAGTTTAGGGAGTTACGGGGCTCCAATACACAGCGTAAGGCTTACTACGCCTGCAATTTGTGGCAATGTGAAAATGGAGTAAGATGTCTCCATTTTCGCCACGTAAGTCCTTACGCTTTTATATTAGATACCAAACTGCATTGGTTTGCTATACCTGTCTATGGGCCAAAAATCTATGGCCGAAGGCAGAAATATATGAGCGTAACTTCTATTTTACGCCGTATATGTGATACCAAACCAGCGCAAAATTTGGTGTTGCCGGCTTTTGCGGGCGACGCTGCATATCGGATCGAGGCCTAGTTTCCTCAATATCCAAAGTAATTAACACTTCTTTCAACAAGGAACAAATATACTCCATCTTTATGAGATAAGTAGATTTGTCAGTGTCAATATCTGAGGTAGGATCTTCTAAATCATACAGATTCTCATCAGAGGAGGATAATTCAGTATGTTTTCGGTCATTTGAAAATTCATAATCTCTATGAGAAGTTTTAAAAGACCTTTTACGTTTATTAAAAGGAGGAATGGCAGACAAAGCCTTCTGAATCGCATCAGCAATAAAATCTTTTATATTCACAGGGATATCATGTACATTAGATGTTGTACTGATGGATACATTCTCTGCATGTAAAAGCTTATCATGACAACTGTTACATACTACCGCTGGAGATATAATCTCCGATAACTTACAACAGATACACTTATCTTTGGTAGAGCTGTTATCAGGCAGCAGGAATCCAACAGTGGTTTCTGAGACAGGATCAGATTGAGACTTCTTGCAAATGTAAGAGAAAAAAACAACATATAAACAAAATGATCAATTTCCTTATATGGCAGTTTCAGGAATGGGAAAAAAATGCAAACAGCATAGCCCTCTGAGCATAGAGAAAGGCAAGAGGCATATAGGAAGTGGGGTTTAAATAATAAACTTATTTTGGCGCCAAGTATGACACGCCACACAAAACAATTTTTTTTGGCGCTAACAACATCCGGAAATGATGCAACTCACGTCATAGCAGACGTAAGGAAACCTGGCGTCAACTAAGATGCCCGAAATGACGAATTTGCGTCACTGAACGTACCTTCGCGCCAAAAAAATTATCGCGCCAAGAATAACGCAATAAATATAAGCATTTGCGGCCTCGCAAACCTAAATTTTGCCTGTGAAAATTAATGAAAACAGTGCATTTTGAAGAAAAGACTATTCCCCAGGTAAGAAAAATAACTTCCTAAATATGTTTTTCCCAATTTTGAAACTGATAGTCTGCAAAAGGAAATATACATAAACCTGACTCATGGCAAATATAAGTACAATACATATATTTAGAACTTTACATTAATACATAAAGTGCCACACCATAGCTGAGAGTGTTTTTAAGAAATAAAAACATACTTACCGAAAGACACCAATCCACATATAGCAGATAGCCAAACCAGTACTGAAACAGTTATCAGTAGAGGTAATGGAATATGAGAGTATATTGTCGATCTGAAAAGGGAGGTAGGAGATGAATCTCTACGACCGATAACAGAGAACCTATGAAATAGATCTCCCATGAGGAAAACCATAGAATTCAATAGGTAATACTCCCTTCACGTTCCTCTGACATTTACTGTACTCTGAGAGGAATCGGGCTTCAAAATGCTTAGAAGCGCATATCACAGAAAAAAATCAAGCACAAACTTACTTCACCACCTCCATAGGAGGCAAAGTTTGTAAAACTGAATTGTGGGTGTGGTGCGGGGTGTATATATAGGCATTTTGAGGTTTAGGAAACTTTGCCCCTCCTGGTAGGATTGTATATCCCATATGTCACTAGCTCAGGGACTCTTGCCAATTACATGAAAGAAATTATGTTAAATCTATTTTCTTTCAAAACAAATTATTATTGTACTGGAGAGCTATTTCTTTTTATGCTGTTCTTATTTGAATTCTGTTTTAGAATATAAACTATTTTATTTGTGGTCCCATGTTAATACTTTAGTAATACATTTTTATTGTAAATGCATTTATTTGTCAAACTATTTCCTTCTGCTACAAAAAAACTGGTAGAAATATATCTACTATCTAGTTTCTATTTTAATGCTACCTTCTCACCCACATAGAATCGCCACATCAAGGCTTTAACCATGTTGCTGACTATTCATACCCATTTCATATCTCCTTTACACTCCTTTTGTATCTCAATTTTCACATATTTTACAACCCCATCTGTGCACGTTTCAAAACCCTATCTGTACACATTTGTCAACCCCATGCATAATCTCACAAAAAAAAACTATTTCATATATTTCAAGAACCCATTTATACCTTTCGCCTCCCCCATCTTTTATATCTCCTTTTACACACCATTTATACCTGCTATACACCTTTGATGTTTGAAATCACAATTTCACACAGCTTTAATATTTTCATTTACATATAGAAGCACACAAAACATATGCACAATACTTTCTTGCCTTACACAAAGGCCGACATTTAACAAGCCCCGGGCGGACAAGGCTCGCTCCAGCAAACATGTCTGGCAGGTATCACAGCCAGCAATAAGCTACTCGCATTTATCATTGCACCAGCAGCTACTAGTGTCAACCCCAGCTAGTATGCGGCCAATCACACATGAGCAGAGGCTGTCAATCTCTGAGACATTGGGAAGCAGTGGTTTATGACCTTTGCTTCCTAACTTGCAGTTGCAGGCTCACGTAAGTGTGACCACACCATAAGGACTTCAATGCTGTGTCAAATGTTTCCCACAGAAATAATGTTTTGTTTTACTTATTTTCCTCTACACGCATTCACACAAGGTGAACAGGTATGGTAGGAGAAGGGGGTAGGAGAAGGATCAATACATGAGGACAAGGAAATGTAGGGTAAAGTTGTTGAACTAAAGTGCAAAATTTGTTGTTGGGAGGATTGTGATCGCATTGCTGTCCAAGCATTACTATGATGGACTTAGTAGTGCTCTTATGCTCTTGTGGTGCACAACAACCACTACTTAAGGAAGATGTTCAGCTATTGTGTTCAGCCACCTTTGTAAGCATTCATTATATCCTGTCTCTTCAGCATGTGTGGCGAGGTGAAAATGGAGTAAAATTTCTCAATTTTTGCTGCGTAAGTCCTTGCACTGAATATCTGATATCGATTTGTGATCCGGTTCTTTGTTAGCTTATTGGAGTAAAAATTGCGGGCGATGGGTGAAATATACATGCCACATTTATATGCGGTGCCGTATATGTGATACCCAAACTGCATAAAAAAATGGCGTTGCCGGCTTTTTCGGGCGCCGCCGCCTATGTAATCTTGCCCTAGGTTGCTAGTGAATACAATTTTATCAATCCTCAATTATCATACAAATGTATAACATAAACAAAGGAAATGTAATTTAACCATTGATGTAAATATATGAGTGTATCCATTATTGATGTGTAATTGTTATTTTGTGACTAGCTAAATTTGCTTGTTTGAGCAAAGTATTTATCTTTCCGTATGTATCATACAATTTAACTATGTAGTGTGTAAAGGGTAAAGGTTGGAGGGTGTGTTACCCAACAACCAATTATATTTTAGCATTCCCTTTTTAAAGTGGGAAAACTTTGATTATGACTCTATGGCCGAACGTGTAGGACCTGTCTGTTACCCTGTTACCTGTCGATTTGAATCCTTTTGTTCGTTTCTTTGTTTTAATCATTTTGTATTAAACTTTGACGTTTTAGCTTGGATCTAGGACTTCTCCTTTTTTGTTTTCATACCTTTAAAATAATAAGGCTAAAAAATAAAAAATACAGGATATAAAGCATGCTTAAACAAATGTGACTAACACTTTTGTTTGCATAAAATCAGTGTGTTACACAAGTAGATTGCACCTCTTCCCCTGATACTGGGAAGCAATGTAGGTGTCCTCAATTATACTGATGGGTTGTTTTGTTAGTTAGAGTGAATGGCATCATTCCTTTTAATTAAATATATGGAAGAATGAAAACAGCATCAATCTGCAGGGAGGTGCACGTACCCAGGTCCTGCCAATGACCTCCAATAATGTCCAATTTCACAAAAAGAACAGCACCATCCAAAGATGAGTAAAAGTGTATCTTTATTGGGACATCTCCAAACACAACACAGAACACGACGTTTCAGTCAGATGACCTTAATCATGTGATTCACATGATTAAAAGATACACTTTTACTCATCTTTGGATGGTGCTGTTCTTTTTGTGAAATTGGACATCATTCCTTTTAATACAGTTGAATTGTACTCTTTAGGGCAAGATTAAAAGGTATGGTCTTTTCACAAGCAATTTTTATTGTGCAGATATTACAAGCCTTGAAAAATTGCCTTTTACGCAACAATCCTTTCTGTGCTCGAAGAGCTGTAGTTAACAGTTTTCCGCAACATAAAGGTTTTTCAAAATACATTTCAAAGTACAGTTACACTCATATTAACACTCGGCTAGATTTAGAGTTCTGCGGCCAAAGGGGTGCGTTCGCTACGCGTGCTTTTTTTCCCCTGCACCTTTTAAATACCGCTGGTATTTAGAGTTCACAGAATGGCTGCGTTAGGCTCCAAAAAAGGGAGCGTAGAGCATATTTACCGCCACTGCAACTCTAAATACCAGCGGTGCTTACGGACGCGGGCAGCTTCAAAAACGTGCTCGTGCACGATTCCCCCATAGGAAACAATGGGGCAGTTTGAGCTGAAAAAAAACCTAACACCTGCAAAAAAGCAGCGTTCAGCTCCTAATGCAACCCCATTGTTTCCTATGGGGAAACACTTCCTAAATCTGCGCCTAACACCCTAACATGTACCCCGAGTCTAAACACCCCTAACCTTACACTTATTAACCCCTAATCTGCCACCCCCGCTATCGCTGACCCCTGCATATTATTATTAACCCCTAATCTGCCGCTCCGTACACCGCCGCAACCTACGTTATCCCTATGTACCCCTAATCTGCTGCCCCTAACACCGCCGACCCCTATATTATATTTATTAGCCCCTAATCTGCCGCCCCCGCTATCGCTGACCCCTGCATGTTATTATTAACACCTAATCTGCCGCTCCGTACACCGCCGCAACCTACGTTATCCCTATGTACCCCTAATCTGCTGCCCCTAACACCACCGACCCCTATATTATATTTATTAACCCCTAATCTGCCGCCCCCAACGTCGCCTCCACCTACCTACAATAATTAACCCCTAATCTGCCGACCGGATCTCACCGCTACTCTAATAAATGTATTAACCCCTAAAGCTAAGTCTAAACCTAACACTAACACCCCCCTAAGTTAAATATAATTTACATCTAACAAAATAAATTAACTCTTATTAAATAAATTATTCCTATTTAAAGCTAAATACTTACCTGTAAAATAAACCCTAATATAGCTACAATATAAATTATAATTATATTGTAGCTATTTTAGGATTAATATTTATTTTACAGGCAACTTTGTATTTATTTTAACCAGGTACAATAGCTATTAAATAGTTAAGAACTATTTAATAGCTACCTAGTTAAAATAATTACAAAATGACCTGTAAAATAAATCCTAACCTAAGTTACAATTAAACTTAACACTACACTATCAATAAATAAATTAAATAAACTACCTACAATTATCTACAATTAAACCTAACACTACACTATCAATAAATTAATTAAATAAAATACCTACAATTATCTACAATTAAACCTAACACTACACTATCAATAAATTAATTAAATACAATACCTACAAATAAATACAATGAAATAAACTAACTAAAGTACAAAAAATAAAAAAGAACTAAGTTACAAAAAAAAAAAATATTTACAAACATTAAAATAAATAAAAAAATGCCCTACCCTATTCTAAAATTAAAATAGGAAAGCTCTTTTACCTTACCAGCCCTGAAAAGGGCCCTTTGCGGGGCATGCCCCAAAGAATTCAGCTCTTTTGCCTGTAAAAAAAAACATACAATATCCCCCCCCAACATTACAACCCACCACCCACATACCCCTAATCTAACCCAAACCCCCCTTAAATAAACCTAACACTAAGCCCCTGAAGATCTCCCTACCTTATCTTCACCACACCGGGTATCAGCGATCCGTCCAAGCCCAAGCTTGAAGATGTCCATGATCTGGCTGAAGTCTTGGCCCAAGCGGGGGCTGAAGATGTCCATGATCCGGCTGAAGTCTTTATCCAAGCGGGCGCTGAAGAGGTCCATGATCCGAATGAAGTCTTCTATCAAGCGGCATCTTCAATCTTCTTTCTTCCGGATCCATGTAGTTCATCCCGCCGACGCGGAACATTCATCTTCACCGACGACTTCCCGACGAATGATGGTTCCTTTAAGGGACGTCATCCAAGATGGCGTCCCTCGAATTCCGATTGGCTGATAGGATTCTATCAGCCAATCGGAATTAAGGTAGGAAAATTCTGATTGGCTGATGGAATCAGCCAATCAGATTCAAGTTCAATCCGATTGGCTGATCCAATCAGCCAATCAGATTGAGCTTGCATTCTATTGGCTGATCGGAACAGCCAATAGAATGCAAGCTCAATCTGATTGGCTGATCCAATCTGCCAATCAGATTGAACTTGAATCTGATTGGCTGATTCCATCAGCCAATCAGAATTTTCCTACCTTAATTCCGATTGGCTGATAGAATCCTATCAGCCAATTGGAATTCGACGGACGCCATCTTGGATGACGTCATTTAAAGGAACCGTCATTCGGCGAGTAGGCGTCGGTAGAAGAGGATGGATCCGCGTCGGCTGGAAGAAGATGGCTCCGGAAGAAAGAAGATTGAAGATGCCGCTTGATAGAAGACTTCATCCCGATCATGGACATCTTCAGCCCCCGCTTGGGCTTGGATGAAGACTTCGGACCCTCTTTTGGGGTGAACCCGGTGAGGTGAAGACAAGGTAGGGAGATCTTCATGGGCTTAGTGTTAGGTTTATTTAAGGGGGGTTTGGGCTAGATTAGGGGTATGTGGGTGGTGGGTGGTGGGTTGTAATGTTGGGGGGGGTATTTTATGTTTTTTTTTTACAGGCAAAAGAGCTGTTTTCTTTGGGGCATGCCCCGCAAAGGGCCCTTTTAAGGGCTGGTAAGGTAAAAGAGCTTTTCTATATTAATTTAAGAATAGGGTAGGGCATTTTTTTATTTTCTGGGTCTTTGTTATTTTATTAGGGGGCTTAGAGAAGGTGTAATTAGTTTAAAATTGTTGTAATATTTTTCTAATGTTTGTAAATATTTTTTAATTTTTTGTAACTTAGTTCTTTTTTATTTTTTGTACTTTAGTTAGTTTATTTCATTGTATTTATTTGTAGGTATTGTATTTAATTAATTTATTGATAGTGTAGTGTTAGGTTAAATTGTAGATAATTGTAGGTATTTTATTTAATCAATTTATTGATAGTGTAATGTTAGGTTTAATTGTAACTTATGTTAGGATTTATTTTACAGGTAATTTTGTAATTATTTTAACTAGGTAACTATTAAATAGTTATTAACTATTTAATAGCTATTGTACCTGGTTAAAATAATTACAAAGTTGCCTGTAAAATAAATATTAATCCTAAATAATATCCTAAATAATAATCCTAAATAATATGTAGGTGTCAGCGGTATTAGGGGCAGCAGATTAGGGGTACATAGGGATAACGTAGGTGGCAGCGGTGTGCGGTCGGCAGATTAGGGGTTAAAAAATTATAATAGAGTGGTGGCGATGTGGGGGGGCCTCAGTTTAGGGGTACATAGGTAGTTTATGGGTGTTAGTGTACTTTAGAGCACAGTAGTTAAGAGCTTTATAAACCGGCGTTAGCCCAGAAAGCTCTTAACTACTGACTTTTTTCTGCGGCTGGAGTTTTGTCGTTAGATTTCTAACGCTCACTTCAGCCACGACTCTAAATACCAGCGTTAGGAAGATCCCATTGAAAAGATAGGATACGCAAATGGTGTAGGGGGATCTGCGGTATGGAAAAGTCGCGGCTGGAAAGTGAGCGTTAGACCCTTTCCTGACTGACTCCAAATACCAGCGGGCGGTAAAAACAAGCGTTAGTAGCCTCTAACGCTGGTTTTGACGGCTACCGCCAAATTCTAAATCTAGGCCACTGTCTATTAAAAAAAAATACAAATATATTGCACACAAAAGTGTCAAGGTATATGTGAGGTTAATAAATATATATTTTAATCATATATTTTAAGATTAATAAATCTGTATCTTTGATCAGATATTTTCACTGATCAGTAGAAAATAACTCATTGCATTCAGAAGAACTAACTTCAAACAGGTTTAATTCTCCCCCACTTCTTCAATTACACAGGAAACTAATAAAAATTTCTTTAAAAGAGAAATTCCTAGCTAAAGTGGGAACAATAAAACATTTGCTTCTTAATTAGGAAGCACAAATTTCATAGCACTCTGTACCCCAGGTGGTGTATGGAGTCGAGACGTCTGAAATACCCCCTTGGAACTGATCAAAATCATAGGGAAACAGCTTTTATGCACATAGGTGTCAATTATCCCTAAACATCAAATACACGTCTGCACTGATAGCTAAACAGAAAATATGTTGTATTAAGACTTTTACAACTACTCGTGGATTGACCCCATGTGGGGCAGTGAAGGCCTTGGGAAACAAAAGACAAATGCTAAGGTGTGACCCTGAGAACCTACTGAACAGACAGCAAATAATCATTTATTTTTTCTTTCTATTTGAATGCATGCCTCAGAATGTATTAAATATAGATATTTGGGAAATTGTCTAATTCTCTATTATTACATGGATATTTGCTAAGCTTGGGAGGTAACTCTTTTAGTCAGTCAAAAATGTTTAATAACCTCTGTAGTGTTTATATTTTTCAGACATATAATCTCAGATCTGCATGAAGAAGGTTCATACATCCTGGGCTTATTAGAAACATAAAATATGGCATATTCTTGTTGGAATACAGTACAATACAGAATTAAATACATTTTACAAAGGGAACAATGCATAATCTGCTGGATTTTATATCATCTCAGATCTACATAGAAATGAATTTTATATATATATATATATATATATATATATATATATATATGTTTTGAAAACATAAAAGATCTTACTTAGCCTCTGTGTTTTTAAGAATATAAATAAATACTTGTGGACCTGGAAAGAAATAATTAATGACACTTATTACTTTATTTCAGATGGAATGCCTGCGCGAGATGAAATAAGTCATATCATATGAATTTTCAATAAATGTTTATAAAGTTTTAAATACATCTTTTAAAATATAGTGAGATGAAGATATGGAAGTTACTTTGATGTGATATGACTATGAAATATAAATTTTCTGTTAGGCTAAATGAAATATAAATTATTTTAATATAATGTTAGATGTATTTGATATTTCATATCAAAATGATCAGAAAATTCATTAAGATATAACTTATCCAAAACAAATATTGTGAATAGTTGTTGCAGTAAATTATGATAAATGAATAACCCTTTCATAGAAATACTGATTTAGGTTGTTCAAAGGTTTAAAAATGATATTGCTGTGTCTGTTTGTAATACTGCCACCCGGTGTTGCCATGAGAGAACTACAGCCAGAAAGCCTTTTGGCTGTTGGGAATGAGATATTCCGGTTATCCAATGACAAGGGACAAGGCTCCGTGGGCGTTTCCATAACAACAATGTATACTAAAGCAATTATCCAATGACAAGGGACAAGCAAAAAGGGCGTGAACGAAACAGGTTATCAATGATTATATATAATGGGAGTGTTGAATGCACGAGGGACAGTTGTCATTAACTTGCTGAAACGAGTGATCTGATTTTGGCTGCGATATACCTGGGAATCTGATTTTGGCTGCGATATACCTGGGAATCTGATTTTGGCTGCAATATACCTGGGAAAATTTCACTTCAGCAAGGAGCTTAAAAACTTAACCTTGATTTGTGCAAAAACCTTCCTTCGAATGAGATGATCTAAAGACCGCTACGAATTGGTTCAAAATTGGTGAAGTATATATTGTTCTAATTTTTAAAAAACTTGAAACAAAAAGGGAACTGGTGAGAGCATAGTCAACTTGTATTTAATAGATTTAGAGAACAGTCTGCATTTTTACTAGTATTCAGCCTGTGTATGGTTAAAACATTTTTTGCTACTAAATTGTTTCATCTATGCAAATATATAATAATAATTCAGAAGTATATTGTATTTTAAATTGGTAGTCATAAGCCTAGGTATTGTTTAAATATGTGTCTGATTGGCTAAGTAACTCATCTATGCAAGTTCTGATATTGTCAGTTAATTTTGTATTAGGATAAATTATAGTTAAATAGCAGAATATATATATATATATATATATATATATATATATATATATATATATATATTATCCTATTGCTTAAGAGCACAGTTTAAAATTGTATTGCTTGGATGTTAAAAGATTTGTAAATAAGGCTGGTCTTTAAGATAAGTGTGTATGAACTTTGCATAGCATATTTAAATAGTTTTCAAGCGCATATAATATTATTTAATTTCCTTTTATTGCAAATATATTTCAAAAATGTTCATGGATATTAACTAAATAAAAGAATTCAGATATTTATATTAATTGTATGGTCTAGTAGGTGCATGTTGATTAAGGGTTTCTATTTTTAAGGAAAATTATTATTTGTATTGGTTATAACCCTGCCATAAGCTGATATATTATTTGGATAGCACTACTAAGATTTTCATAAATATACTGACAAAAGTTATAAGGGCTCAAAGATAGGAGATCTTGGGTGTTAGAAAAAAAAAAGCAGATGAAGGGATTTTACATTGACAAACATACACATAGAGAAACATGGATTTATATGTTTAAACATATGTTTAACTATGGAGATAATTAAAAGGTTTCACACTACCATCTTATGCGCATTAAACAATATCTTCAATGGATTTTCAAAGAGATATTCGCATAGAGGATTTTATTTTTATTTTTTCTATTTGTCTTTTGCAATGACTTCTATGGGGTAATATGGGAACGAGCATGCAATATGGCTTTTTGGGCTACGCGAGTTGACACGCGCCCCAAAAAAGTTATTTTGCAACTTGCAATAAATGTGCAACCCCATATGCGCAAAAACCTTAACACGTGCAGTGTTTTCGCAATTGCAAAAAACAGATTTGCAATGGGATTTGTAATCTTGCTCTTAGTATATTAAAAGCAGCAAGTTCCTAGTACTATTTTGATGTCTCGTATTGTTTGTAAAGTTCATCAGTTTGTAAAGTTCAGAGAAAAATATCTGTTGTGACTTGTGTGGTTCTCACGATCGGTTTATTTTTTTAAAAAAGCATGATTTGTTAGCTACACTGCTAACTAATTGTCTGTTTCATTCTCTCTAGTAGTTTTGTATTTTTTTTGCATTTGGGTTTGACTCTTTGGCCCTTTCGCAGAAAATTTGTTGTTAAATAGACAGTACACCTTGAAATGTTTATATAAAATGTTTAGTTATGCATAATGATACAACTTTGCAATATATTTTCATTATTTATTTTGCATAATTTTGTTATGCAATTTAGCTGTGAAACATTAGCAATTTCTAATTCTCAGAACTTGAAATGCACTTTTATCACTTTTCAAGGCTAACTCTGCTTCATATTAGTCCCTAATTGATTTTTTTCAGATAACAACTACAAAACAATGCATTGTTTACTAACTTTATGACAGTGGTTAGCCTTGTTGTTTGTAGATTAGCTCCTCCAAAAAAGGCAAATGATGGGTGGAGTTTGGCTACTGGATAACAAAAAAAAGGACAGTAAAAGGATGGTGACGTAGCTACAGCCCAAGAGGTGTGTGACTGTGGTCCAATCCAAACAAATGGATTCTGTCAAACTGAAACGTGCACTGCTGGTGGGGTGCCAGCCAAGGAAAGAGCCGAGCCAGCCCCATATTGTAAACAAGTAGAAAGAGGTAAAAACAAAAGATACTTTATTCTGACAGTTAAAAACTTACACAGCACGATGCAAACATTTACAAATGGAGGAGGCGGAGTCCTGACATGTTTCGTGTCATGTGGCACTTAATCATAGGATGACTCTACACCTGAGTAACTATAGCCAATCCGAACACTGATAACACAGTGTTCCCTTGGAAATAGATTGTAAACAACAAAAATTACATATATATGCACTACACAGATGTAAAAAGTGAGTAAGCAACATAAACATATTAAAATCAAAATTTGTATAAAGCAAAAAACCATTCTTTACAAATAATTATATTGCTACACATTTTGAAAGTTGGCCTCAACATTTCCCAAGACATTTGGTATTGTTATTAATTGATGATATTTACTGTGTGTAACAGTAAAAAAATGAAAAAATATTTTTTGCAAATATGTGGTACAGCGATGGGGGCGACATTTGCGCCCTCATTCGCCAATTTATTTGTGGGATTGTCAAGGTATAAGTAAAAATTATATATATATATATATATATATATATATATATATATATATATATATTGAGCCTATATTTGGCTAGTCAGTAACAAATGATTCATTTCATTCAGAAAAACTGATTGCACTCATGTTTAACTCTCCCCCCACTTGGTATGCAGGGCTATTCTGAACACACAAGTGAGGACAATGGAACATTTGGTGTACTTAATTAAAACAACCATTCCAGAGAAAAAACAGATCTCACATCTGTTTCCAAGGATATCCCACTGAGGCGTGAATTTAAAATCCCTATCAGATGATAGCTGACCCCTATTTCTACTCTGAAGCCATCTATATTGCATCTCATAAATTCTGAAGATAACAGTTCTATTCTAATATAAAACAAACCTCCCTCGCCAAATAGTTTCAGCTGAATGAAGACATGTTCACTTAACTATATACAAAGTTTTAATGGCTTAAGATAACATAGTCTTTGAAGCCAGCAGCACGGCAGGAGGGCAAAAACCAAGTTGACAAACAGAGACCATGTGTAAATTATCTCCTATGAAGTTTTTCCATGTGCTGGGAATCAAACAAATTAGCATTCGCAGTCCTTGTGTGACATAAATAAAAATATATTATCCTTGAAAGAGAAATAATTCAAATAACCCATATAGGTATATTTATATATATATATATATATATATATATATATATATATATATATATATATATATATATATATTAAAAGGGTACATATTATATTAAATAAATAATTACTGCAGTGAATAGATATATTAAAAATAGATTCAAAACTGTAATAATCCCATTGTTTAATTATATATAACATAATTTTTCTATTTTTCAGATGGGGCTAGAGGATTGCCTGCATGGGATATCTGAATCATGTCATATGATTATATACTAGTTTGTGAAAGTTTAAAAACAGCTCTGAAAACATAACAGACGTATAAATGCTATTAATTTTGGAATAATTAGCATTATATTTTTTTTTATATTGTATGGTGTTGAGGGCATACTTTGTTTCATGTCAAATTGATCAGAATAAATAATGTGATATAATACAGTACATATAAACATCTAACGTATTAATGTAAGAAAATTATGGTATTTATTACACATTTTAAAGAAATATTTTCTTTCACTGTCTAGAAATGGTTAAATGTGAATCTGTTTGTGTTGTCATGCTGCCACCCGAGGGCCAAAACCCAGTATAACAGTTAAGAGACTTAACTGTTTAAAGGATGCATTTCCATAGCAACAATACAGGGAGTGCAGAATTATTAGGTAAATGAGTATTTTGACCACATCATCCTCTTTATGCATGTTGTCTTACTCCAAGCTGTATAGGCTCGAAAGCCTACTACCAATTAAGCATATTAGGTGATGTGCATCTCTGTAATGAGAAGGGGTGTGGTCTAATGACATCAACCCCCTATATCAGGTGTGCATAATTATTAGGCAACTTCCTTTCCTTTGGCAAAATGGGTCAAAAGAAGGACTTGACAGGCTCAGAAAAGTCAAAAATAGTGAGATATCTTGCAGAGGGATGCAGCACTCTTAAAATTGCAAAGCTTCTGAAGCGTGATCATCGAACAATCAAGCGTTTCATTCAAAATAGTCAACAGGGTTGCAAGAAACGTGTGGAAAAACCAAGGCGCAAAATAACTGCCCATGAACTGAGAAAAGTCAAGCGTGCAGCTGCCAAGATGCCACTTGCCACCAGTTTGGCCATATTTCAGAGCTGCAACATCACTGGAGTGCCCAAAAGCACAAGGTGCGCAATACTCAGAGACATGGCCAAGGTAAGAAAGGCTGAAAGACGACCACCACTGAACAAGACACACAAGCTGAAACGTCAAGACTGGGCCAAGACATATCTCAAGACTGATTTTTCTAAGGTTTTATGGACTGATGAAATGAGAGTGAGTCTTGATGGGTCAGATGGATGGGCCCGTGGCTGGATTGGTAAAGGGCAGAGAGCTCCAGTCCGACTCAGACGCCAGCAAGGTGGAGGTGGAGTACTGGTTTGGGCTGGTATCATCAAAGATGAGCTTGTGGGGCCTTTTCGGGTTGAGGATGGAGTCAAGCTCAACTCCCAGTCCTACTGCCAGTTTCTGGAAGACACCTTCTTCAAGCAGTGGTACAGGAAGAAGTCTGCATCCTTCAAGAAAAACATGATTTTCATGCAGGACAATGCTCCATCACACGTGTCCAAATACTCCACAGCGTGGCTGGCAAGAAAGGGTATAAAAGAAGAAAATCTAATGACATGGCCTCCTTGTTCACCTGATCTGAACCCCATTGAGAACCTGTGGTCCATCATCAAATGTGAGATTTACAAGGAGGGAAAACAGTACACCTCTCTGAACAGTGTCTGGGAGGCTGTGGTTGCTGCTGCACGCAATGTTGATGGTGAACAGATCAAAACACTGACAGAATCCATGGATGGCAGGCTTTTGAGTGTCCTTGCAAAGAAAGGTGGCTATATTGGTCACTGATTTGTTTTTGTTTTGTTTTTGAATGTCAGAAATGTATATTTGTGAATGTTGAGATGTTATATTGGTTTCACTGGTAAAAATAAATAATTGAAATGGGTATATATTTGTTTTTTGTTAAGTTGCCTAATAATAATGCACAGTAATAGTCACCTGCACACACAGATATCCCCCTAAAATAGCTATAACTAAAAACAAACTAAAAACTACTCCCAAAACTATTTAGCTTTGATATTAATGAGTTTTTTGGGTTCATTGAGAACATGGTTGTTGTTCAATAATAAAATTAATCCTCAAAAATACAACTTGCCTAATAATTCTGCACTCCCTGTATATACTAAACCAATTATCCAATGAGAAGGGACAAGCAAAAGGCGTGAACGAAACAGCTCATCAATGATTATAAAAAAGGAGTAGTCACTTGCTGAGACTAGTGATCTGATTTTGGCTGCCATTCTTGGGAACATTTCACTAAGCAAGAAGCTGAAAACTTACCTTGATATGCAATAACTTTCCTTCAAATGAGATGACCTAAAGACCGCTATGAATTCAAATTGGTTCAAATTGGTGAAGTATAATTTTTCTAATTTTTAAAACTTGGAACAAAGGTTATTGGTGAGAACATAGTCAATTTGTATTTAATAGATTTAAAGAGCAGTTTGTATTTTAAGCTAGTATTTCATAGCCTGTATATGGTTAAACGAATCCTAAATTTTAAGTTGTTTATCTGTGCAAATATATAGTTATAACTCAGAATTGGGTTTTTGCATAAATAATATATATAACTTCTAGGGGTCGATCCGATAAAAATCGTCGCCCGCAAAAGCCGGCGACACCAATAATTGCGCGGATTTGGTATCCTATATACGGCGTAAGCTAGAAGTTACGCGCGTATATTTCTGCCGTCGCCCGCAGTTTTTTGGGCCATAGGCAGGTATACCAAACCCGCGCAGTTTGGTATCCAATATGCAGCGTAAGGACTTACGTGGCGAAAATGGAGAAAACTTACTCCATTTTCACCTCGCCACAAAAAGCAGCCGTAAGAAGCCTTACGCTGACTATTGGAGCCCCGTAACTCCCTAAACTATCTAGAAAATAAACCTAACACCTAACGCATGCGCAATGTCTATCTCCCTGTCAACCGCGATCTGCTAAAATAAACCTAACACCTAACGCATGCGCAATGTCTATCTCCCTGTCAACCGCGATCTGCTAAAATAAACCTAACACCTAACGCATGCGCAATGTCTATCCCCCTGTCAACCGCGATCCCCCCCCCCCCCCGAAATCCCTAATAAAGTTATTACCCCCCTAAACCGCCGCTCCCGGACCCCGCCGCCATCTACATAAACTAACCCCCTACTGTGAGCCTCTAAAACCGCCGCCATCTACCTTATCTATCCCCTAATCTGACCCCTTACACCGCCGCCACCTATATAAAAATTATTAACCCCTAATCTAATCCCCCTATACCGCCGCCAGCTATATTAATATTATTAACCCCTAATGTAAGCCCCTTACACCGCCGCCATCTCTATTAAAATGATTAACCCCTAATTTAATCTACCTACCCCCGCCGCCAGCTATATTATCTATATTAACCCTAAGTATATTATAGTTAATATAGGTATTACATTATATATATTAACTATATTAACCCTAATTATATTAGGGTTAATATAGTTAATATAGTTACTATAGTATTTATATTAACTATATTAACTCTATCTAACACTAACACCCCTAACTATATTTATATTAAATTAATCTAATTAATTTATAAACTAAAATATTCCTATTTAAATCTAAATACTTACCTATAAAATAAACCCTAAGATAGCTACAATATAATTAATAATTACATTGTAGCTATGTTAGGGTTAATATTTATTTTACAGGTAAATTGTTAATTATTTTAACTAGGTATAATAGATATTAAATAGTTATTAACTATTTAATATCTACCTAGTTAAAATAATTACCCAATTACCTGTAAAATAAATCCTAACCTAAGTTACAAATACACCTACACTATCAATAAATTAAATAAAGTACAAACATCTATCTAAAAATACAATTAAATTAACTAAACTAAATTACAAAAAAAAAACAAACACTAAATTACAAAAAATAAAAAAAAGATTACAAGATTTTTAAGCTAATTACACCTATTCTAAGCCCCCTAATAAAATAATAAACCCCCAAAATAAAAAAAATTCCCTGCCCTATTCTAAATTAAACATATTTCAAAGCTCTTTACCTTACCAGCCCTTAAAAGGGCCTTTTGTGGGGCATGCCCCAAATAATTCAGCTCTTTTGCATTCAACAAATACAATCCCCCCCCCCCCCATTACAACCCACCACCCACATACCCCTATTCTAAACCCACCCAAACCCCCCTTAAAAAATCCTAACACTACCCCCCTGAAGATCTCCCTACCTTGTCTTCACCACACCGGGCCGAACTCCTGATCCGATCCGGGCGATGTCGTCCTCCAAGCGGCAAAGAAGAATTCTTCCTCCGGCGACGTCTTCCTCCAAGCGGCAGCAAAGTCTTCATTCTTCCGGCGGCATCTTCAATCTTCTTTCTTCGCTCCGCCGCCGCGGAGCATCCATCCCGGCCGACTGCTAAACTTGGAATGAGGTACCTTTAAATGACGTCATCCAAGATGGCGTCCGCCGAATTCCGATTGGCTGATAGGATTCTATCAGCCAATCGGAATTAAGTTAAAAAAATCTGATTGGCTGATTGAATCAGCCAATCAGATTCAAGTTCAATCCGATTGGCTGATCCAATCAGCCAATCAGATTGAGCTCGCATTCTATTGGCTGTTCCGATCAGCCAATAGAATGCGAGCTCAATCTGATTGGCTGATTGGATCAGCCAATCGGATTGAACTTGAATCTGATTGGCTGAGTCAATCAGCCAATCAGATTTTTTTAACTTAATTCCGATTGGCTGATAGAATCCTATCAGCCAATCGGAATTCGGCGGACGCCATCTTGGATGACGTCATTTAAAGGTACCTCATTCCAAGTTTAGCAGTCGGCCGGGATGGATGCTCCGCGGCGGCGGAGCGAAGAAAGAAGATTGAAGATGCCGCCGGAAGAATGAAGACTTTGCTGCCGCTTGGAGGAAGTCGTCGCCGGAGGAAGAATTCTTCTTTGCCGCTTGGAGGATGACATCGCCGGAGGAAGAATTCTTCTTTGCCGCTTGGAGGACGACATCGCCCGGATCGGATCAGGAGTTCGGCCCGGTGTGGTGAAGACAAGGTAGGGAGATCTTCAGGGGGGTAGTGTTAGGATTTTTTAAGGGGGGTTTGGGTGGGTTTAGAATAGGGGTATGTGGGTGGTGGGTTGTAATGGGGGGGGGGGGATTGTATTTGTTGAATGCAAAAGAGCTGAATTATTTGGGGCATGCCCCACAAAAGGCCCTTTTAAGGGCTGGTAAGGTAAAGAGCTTTGAAATTTGTTTAATTTAGAACAGGGCAGGGAATTTTTGTTATTTTGGGGGTTTATTATTTTATTAGGGGGCTTAGAATAGGTGTAATTAGCTTAAAAATCTTGTAATCTTTTTTTTATTTTTTGTAATTTAGTGTTTGTTTTTTTTTGTAATTTAGTTTAGTTAATTTAATTGTATTTTTAGATAGATGTTTGTAGTTTATTTAATTTATTGATAGTGTAGGTGTATTTGTAACTTAGGTTAGGATTTATTTTACAGGTAATTGGGTAATTATTTTAACTAGGTAGATATTAAATAGTTAATAACTATTTAATATCTATTATACCTAGTTAAAATAATTAACTATTTACCTGTAAAATAAATATTAACCCTAACATAGCTATAATGTAATTATTAATTATATTGTAGCTATCTTAGGGTTTATTTTATAGGTAAGTATTTAGATTTTAATAGGAATATTTTAGTTTATAAATTAATTAGATTAATTTAATATAAATTTAGTTAGGGGTGTTAGGGTTAGATAGAGTTAATATAGTTAATATAAATACTATAGTAACTATATTAACTATATTAACCCTAATATAATTAGGGTTAATATAGTTAATATATATAATGTAATACCTATATTAACTATAATATACTTAGGGTTAATATAGATAATATAGCTGGCGGCGGGGTAGGTAGATTAAATTAGGGGTTAATCATTTTAATAGAGATGGCGGCGGTGTTAGGGGCTTACATTAGGGGTTAATAATTTTAATATAGATGGCGGCGGTGTTAGGGGCTCACTTTAGGGGGTTATAGATATAATATAGCTGGCGGCGGGGTACGGGAGCGGCGGTTTAGGGGTTAATAATTTTATTAGGTTGCGGCGGGGTAAAGGAGCGGCGGTTTAGGGGTTAATAGCATTTTTATTGTTAGGCTAGTGAGGGGGGATAGCGGATAGAGGGTTAGACAGTGCGGGCTATGTTAGGGAGGCGTGTTAGACAGTGCGGGCTATGTTAGGGAGGCGTGTTAGACAGTGCGGGTGTTTTAGACTTTAGTCAGGTTTTATAGGCGCCGGCAGATTCTAACGTGGCGCAAGTCACTGGCGACGCCAGAAATTTGTACTTACGCAGATTTCTGGACATCGCTGGTTTGTGAGACTTACGGCACGTTAGCATCTGACGGCGACCTATATGGGATGGCTCGAGTTGCGAGCTGAAACTGCGGGCGACGCCGGTTCCCTCGCTTGCGCCGCAAACTGCGATCGATATCGGATCGCGCCCCTAGTGTTTAAATTAGAGTATATAAACTGTCCTACTGTTTAAATAAGCATTATTAGAATTGTATTGCTTGGGTGTTTAGCTGTTAAAGATCTTGGAATCTCATTGTATTAACTGGGTAAAATTTTACTATGAATAAGGTAGACTTTTATGAATGTGCATAGCCTATTTGAATGGTTTTAAATGCATATAATATTAACTCATATTCTAATTCTTACAAATATATATATTTCAATGTGCTCATAGATATTTACTAATAAAAAGAACCCAGATATTTATATTAATTTTATTGTCTTAGTATATGCATATTTGATTGTGGATAGTTTAAATAAAGGTTTTAAATTATATTCAGTTATAACCCTGCCATATACTCACATATTATTTGGAGAGTACTGCTAAGATTCTTATAAATATACTGACATATTATATGGAGGCATTGCATGAGATATTATAAATATTTATCATATTGATATAGTATATTTGTAGTAAATAGAAATTATTATAGAAGAGGAATTTCATATTTCGAAATTAATATTTTGAAAATATAATGTTTTTGAAAATTGAAATATTGATTTTCATGTTCAATATTAATATTAATATTTTGAAATATTATTAAAAATTAATTTTTGGAAAAATTCATAAAAATATTGATTTTTCATATTTCAAAATTAATCAAAAATATAGATTTTTCATATTTCAAAATGAATCAAAAATATAAATTTTTCATATTTCAAAATTCATAAAAATATTAATTTTTCATATTTCAAAATTCATAAAAATATTAATTTTTCATATTTCAAAATTCATAAAAATATTAATTTTTCAAATTTCTAAATTCATAAAAAATATTGATTTTTCATATTTCAAAATTAATAAAAAATATTAATTTTGTCATATTTCAAAATTAATATCGATATTTTGAAAACATAATTTTTTTTCCTCTCTCTTATTAGTCAAAGTTTCATTTTTATCTTATTAAGTACAACACTAAAATAATGATGTCTTCAGCAAAAAGTAATGCTAATGCTAGCATTTCTGTACAAGATGAAATTGTGCCCTCCCCAAGATCCTCTGTCAATGAAGTGGTTCAGGAAAAAACTCTCAAATTAGAAGCCATGAACCACATCATGACTAGACTTGATATTGGGGACGATATCGCCATGTATATTAAGGGGTGTAAAGATAAGGCCAAAGATTTAGTTAGAGATATGTGGTTTGAAGATGGGGAATTATACCAAATGTTACTGCAACTTAATAAATGCACCGAACTTAGTGAGCGTGATGAATTAATTTTCGAAACTTGGCCAATCCTAATGTATTTGAGCTGTGAGATGTATAACCAAATGGCAAGACAGGACAGACAATTATAACGGCTAAGGGTTGAAAATTATTCATTAAAAGAGTTTAAAGAAGCTTTTATTCAAGCAAAGGTAGAGGTTTTTGAAGCTAGCCAAAAGGCTTCTGACTTAAACAAATATAATCAGGAATTAGTGGCTGATTTTAAAGCTTTCGAAGAAGAATATGAAAAATGCCAAGATGAAAATAAAACTTTAAGAGCTAGATATTGTGAGGCTGAAAAAGGGTATGAACAGGAAATATATAAATTAAAGAGACAAATTAGCAGTTATAAGGACTGGGACAGAAATGTGTTTCAAGATACCAGACGGGAGGATAGACAAAGGTACCCAAACTATAGCCCTAATTCAGGCCCAGAGGTAACTTTTTCCCCTAGGCAATTACCTAACTCTGGGGGACCAGAAGATTTTTACGCAGCAGATGAAGAGGGCAGTTACTATAACGCGTCAGAAAGGGAGGCTAGATTCTCATACAGCCCAGGTAAAAATACACGGGTAAGATTTCAGCAAAATAAAGATAGGACAGATGAAAGGCACCCTAACTCAAACAATAAGTTCCCAGTGAGATCCAGTAATATACCAAATAAAGTGTACGACACCCCCACAATAGTTAAGTTCCTAAAGAATACAGTATGCCCATTTTCCACTTCCATAATTGACCGCTTAGAGGCCTTTGAAAATGCTTTATCTATAATGAGTGTTACAAGTGAGCAGTTAAAAATTGAATTTCTACCCTGGGTATTTGAAAATAAACCTCACAAATTCTTTGCTTCACTAAAGGATATGAATATTCATATTGTGAGGCTGAAAAAGGGTATGAACAGGAAATATATAAATTAAAGAGACAAATTAGCAGTTATAAGGACTGGGACAGAAATGTGTTTCAAGATACCAGGCGGGAGGATAGACAAAGGTACCCAAACTATAGCCCTAATTCAGGCCCAGAGGTAACTTTTTCCCCTAGGCAATTACCTAACTCTGGGGGACCAGAAGATTTTTACGCCGCAGATGAAGAGGGCAGTTACTATAACGCGTCAGAAAGGGAGGCTAGATTCTCATACAGCCCAGGTAAAAATACACGGGTAAGATTTCAGCAAAATAAAGATAGGACAGATGAAAGGCACCCTAACTCAAACAATAAGTTCCCAGTGAGATCCAGTAATATACCAAATAAAGTGTACGACACCCCCACAATAGTTAAGTTCCTAAAGAATACAGTATGCCCATTTCCACTTCCATAATTGACCGCTTAGAGGCCTTTGAAAATGCTTTATCTATAATGAGTGTTACAAGTGAGCAGTTAAAAATTGAATTTCTACCCTGGGTATTTGAAAATAAACCTCACAAATTCTTTGCTTCACTAAAGGATATGAATATTCATTCCTGGTGTGAAATAAAACGACAATGCAGAAAAGAATTCGGGCAACATCGCACTAAAACTGCAGCGAAAATAGCGGTATATGGTTTAAAATGTAGTGCGAATCAAAGTCCCATCGAGTTCCTTTCTATATTGAAGAATGCGTACAGCATGGCTGAAGATGCTCCCATATTTGAAGGCTCAGAGTTTGTGAATCTATTTTTTGAAGCACTGCCCACACCCATCAAAATTAACTTAGCTAGAGATTTTGGTGAGAACTGTTCATTGGAATGGCTGATCAAAGAGAGTACAAAGTTATACTCTATTCAGCAGTCCAGTGAACAGGGGGATAAAAGGGAGAAAAAGCCCAGTCCTAAAATGGTGGCCGAAACTAGGGTGTCACCTAGCCCCCTAAATTTGGAGTCTAAAAAGAAAACCTATGCGGAAGTGGCCAAAGAAAACAGGCCATCTCCATAGAGGTTTAACTCTACCCCTCCCCCAACACGGGCTGAGGAGTTGAGAGACTATAGCCAAAACAGGGGATATACTGAGGCGAATAATTACGCCCAAAGAGAATACGCACAGAATAATTGGTACCCACACAAAGGTAGATACAATAGATGGTGAAGGTATTCTCAGGATAACCAGAAACCCCAAGTAAATAATGCTCCCCAAAATAATAATGCTGAACAAATTGAACCCCAGGGGCAACCACGCCAGGATAGAAATAGCGGCTCTGATTCTGAGGGGAACCAATGGTCCAGGAATCATTATTATGGGTCATCAAGGATAGGCCCAGGAGTAGGGGTAACTTGTTCAATGAAGTAGATCAGCTTAGTACCCAGCTTATTCAGTTGAGCGAACAAGTTGCTAATATGAGTCAAAAACTTATGGCTCAGCAACCGAACAATACTTTTTTAGGGGTACAGCCAGTGGCCAGCAGTGGGCCACAGGCACAGTCATAGACACTGCAGTATCACCTGAAAGGTAGGGGAGAGATATGCGAAATAAAATGATAACTGTCAAAAATGGTACTAACCACAGACTGGAAATGGACGATTTAGCTGTGATGACAAGCAACCTCAGCCGGGAAAAATGAACCAAATTCTTCCTTTGCAGCACTCTCTTAACCTTATTTACACAGATGTGGTACACAAGAATCCAGCCAACCCTATCATAGAGGGAACTGGTAGGTACGAAGTTCCTTCTGCACGGGAAAACATGGCGGATTCAGGTAACATGTGGCGAAGCCCACAGATGTAAAATAATGCAAACTTTATGTGTGAAATGGTAGAAACTGCAGGAAGATATTATGTATTAGCTGAGCTGAAAGATTCAGTCTCCAACCCTATCATGGGGTTAATTGATACTGAATCTCAGGCAACTATCTTATCCCACAGGTACTACACACAGCTAAACAAGCTAACACCCCACAAACCTAAAATAAAAGAATTTGATGGTTCTCTAATAGGTGTTGCGGGTGACTCTCTAAAAGTCCACTGTACGGTCTGGTTAAAAATGAAATTGGGGAACAGGGTCATAAAACACCCTGTCATTATAGTAGATCTGCCAACTTATCATTTAATTATTGGTAGTGATCTCCTGAAGCAATTAAGCACCATAATTCATTGCATAAATAATGTAATTTGGTCACAAGTTAAAAGACCTATCAATTATGAGAAATCTGGTATATCTCGCCCCCGACATAACTGTCAAATGGTGGAAGAGAAACCAGATGCTATGGAGATTCATTTCAGGAATAACTCTGTACCTGAAATCACTATTTTACAAATAGATGATCACACTCCTTTAAGTGGCTCTGATGGTAATACTTTAAAAATTTTGCCTGGAAAGATAGCGAATATTTCCTTAGATGGCGATGTATTAACCTTATCGCTCCACAAGGGGGATCATAAAATCCCTAAGGGGGGGGGCACGCTCAATACCTCACAGGGATTGAGAGAGTTAAAGAGGATCTATTTATCCCTATACAAGTGCATGACCTGGGTAAAACCAAGTATGCTAAATTAAACTTAAAACAGGAAGCTAGCTATATAAGCGAAGGCTTATTAGCCCAAATAGCTGAACCTAAAGTGATTAAATATCTTTCTCCCCAAGACCACTGTGTCCACAACCTGGATAACAGGTTTGAAAGCTATAACATCACAGCTAAGTGCTTATTATCTGTATCTATAGGTAATAAATCAGTGAAGCACCTGTTTTTAGTTTTAAATACTCTTCCATTGGCAATGATATCTTACATAGATATGCCATACAAATAGATTTGATTAACTCTTGCCTCTTGAGAAGGTTAAAGGGGGACCCTGAAGTATTTCAGGATGAAAATGCAGCCCTGAAATCAAACCAGCAATTGCCATATGCTGTGAATATGCAGGTGTCTAACGATGTTGTAGTTCCTGCAGGGGCTGATAAATTTATTTTACCCTTACAGGTAAAGAGAGGTCAGAAATTAAAAACTTCTGAAACACTAATTTGCCTCCCCCATAGAATACAAAATCTGGGTGTTACTATGGCCCACACTCCTTTGGTTATTATTGGAACTATTCCAATACATGTTATTGTGCATAACATGACCCCACAGGATATAACATTATCTAAAGGAACCACCATAGGATATGCGCTGGAATCAAGTTATTACACTTTTGGGTTCCAGAATAATATAATTGGGCTAATACCTGAAGGATATTTAACTGAAGAACAGTTAATAGAACAATCCTTTGCATCTATGCCAGAGGGTCTATTTAATATTCAGTCTATTTAGTACTTCAGCTCAGAGGAAGGCATCTGTAAAATTGGAGAAGCCTCTCTAGTATTTGATCAGTCGATCAAACAGCAAGATTACCCCAATACCCAGAGTCATGAGGGCAATGTAAATTATAATCAAGGAGATCTCACCTCTAGGTTGGAAGAAGCCTATGAAATAGGACAGCCTGAAATCTTTCCAGGATTTCAACAAATAGTCGAAGAGCAAATATCCTTAGCTAATGGCTGTTCCAGCGATGATGAACACCAACTGCTGTGAGAACTCCTGTTGGAGTACAAGGATATTTTTGCTAGGGATTCTTACGACTGTGGTACTACAGACTTGCACATTGCAAGAATACAAACAGATCCCAATGCACCACCTGTTTTTATTAAACAATACAGACTTCCTTTAGCCTCATATGATTCTCTTGCAGAAATCATAAGGAACTTGGAAGAAAGAGGTATTATCAGACAGGTGCACAGCTCTTACAGCAATCCTATTCTAGGTATTCTCAAGCCCAATGGACAATGGCGTTTATGTGCTGATTTAAGACAGCTAAACAAACGAGTGTACATGTCTGGGTGGCCTGTACTATACATTGACCAATGCCTAGCGCAGATGCAGGGATCCAAAATATTCACTGCCATTGATTGTGCACAGGGATATTGGACCATAAAGGTACATGAGGAGGACCAGTATAAGCTGGCATTCTCATTCCAAAAGGTCCAGTATGCATTTCAAAGACTTCCTTTTGGATACATACATTCTGGACATGAATTTGCTGTATTCATGCATAAGGCTATGCCTGATGCACTGGAAAGGGGGACCTTACCTTATGTTGATGATATTTTAATCAAAAGCACAGACTTTGAAAAACACATCGCAGAGCTTAAACACATCCTCAGGCAACTTAAAAGGGCAGGTGTCAAATTATCCCTACAAAAAGCTCAATGGTGGCGCACTCGTGTAAACTTCTTGGGACATGAAGTTACTTCTGAAGGACTAAATCCTCAGAGGAAAAGGTGGAAGCTATAGTAAATTCTAAAAACCCAACTAACTTAAAGGAATTGAGGTCATTCCTGGGTATGATGAATTATTCTCACAAATTCATTGATAATTATGCAGAGTTAGCTAAACCACTACTACTTCTTCTAAAGAAGGATGTGAAATGGCATTGGAGTGAGTCTCAAGAGACACCTATCAGAGAGCTGAAGAGAAAACTCACACAAGCACCTTGCTTAGCATACCCTGAAGGAGGTAAACCTTTTCGTCTTAGAGACAGGTTACACAGATGTAAGCATGAGTGAATAAAATTTAGCGATTGCGAAAAAGCCCTCTTATCTACTATATGGGCTATACAACATTTCCGCAGCTATATACAGGGCGAGAAAATTATTGTAGAAACGGCCCACCAGCCTTTGCTATATTTGCAAAGGGAAAGAATAAGAGATGGGAATTTGTCAAATAGCCGCATAACAGCGTGGACTCTTTCCTTACAAGGCTGGCCATTAGAAATTCGCTATAAGCAGAATAAAAAGAATCCAGTCGCACAGTGGCTTGCTGAGCTCCATGACTGTACTGCTAAGGATCCTGGGGAAGAATTATCAGAAGATGATTTTCTGGAGGAACAATTGCTTTCCCCATATAAAATGTACAATGAGGACAATTGTCAAACATTACCTTGGGTGTATGTTGATGGTTGTTCTTACCATGCCACTATTGATAATGAGCACAGATTAGTCGCTGGCATTGGTATAACTTGGGTAAATGGATTCTCAAATATATCTAAAGGTTTTAACATTGGACCAAGATCCAGTCAAGTTGCAGAACTCACTGATGTTCTAAAAACCATTGAAATGACGATTGAACATGGTATTCATGAATTTGTGATCATAACTGACTCAAATTATGTGCTTGACAGTTTTGTTGAATACCTGCCAACTTGGAAAAAAATGGCATGCAGAAAAGCAATAACAAACCAGTCAAGCATGGCAAGTTGTTCTGCGAGATTGATAATCTAGTGGTATCCAATGATTTAACCATACACTGGAAAAAGATCAAGGGTCATTCCAGGGTTCTAGGCCCAGATAAGGAAGGCAATGATCTTGCGGATTTATTAGCCAAACAAGGAGTCATAACTGGAGAACTCCTTAATATTGACCACTTAATGGGTGCAATTCAGGTAGAAGTCATTACCAGAAACCAGGCAAAACAACAGAGTGAACATAACTTGGTACAATAGAGTCAGGATTCTCCTAGTGAGGACCTGATCACTAGTCATAAAGAAGACCCCATTGTAGGCATCTTCTATAAACACATAGAAGATCCTGAAAGCAACCCCATATCAAAAGAATACTGTATTGGCAAAGAAGATCTTAGAATCTTAATGAAATCCAGAACACATTTCAAGTTACAGGATGGTTTGTTAATTAGGACCTCCAAAACTGGCATTCATCAATGGGTAGTACCCACCAAGTTCAGAGGTCTAATGCTTCAACATGCCCATGATGCTCCCACATCTGGTCATCGTGGTGCCAAACTCACGTATGAAATATTGCGTAATTATGCTTTTTGGCCACACATGTTGAAAGATGTTCAAACCTACTGTCAAGGTTGTTTAATCTGTCCACAGTTCCAACCCACTGCGCCAACGCATAGAGCATCATTGGAGAAAAGGGGGATGGTAATGCCATGGTCAGATATACAAAGATATACTACAAGTCATAGAGGGAGAATGAAGTGTCATATCCCCAAATCCACTAAAGACATACTGTATTTTAAAGATGCCTAGTTGATAAACATGAAGGCTCAAAAATGACAGACTTTCTACATAGAAGACTGTCTATAACGTGTATGGTCAACACCCTCACCAAATACCATTGACTTTAAGCCAATTTAAATACATGTGTCCTATATCTATTTAAAATTGGAAGGGGGATTTATGTTAAGGTATAAGTAAAAATTATATATATATCTATATATTATATATTGAGCCTATATTTGGCTAGTCAGTAACAAATGATTCATTTCATTCAGAAAAACTGATTGAACTCATGTTTAACTCTCCCCCCACTTGGTATGCAGGGCTATTCTGAACACACAAGTGAGGACAATGGAACATTTGGTGTACTTAATTAAAACAACCATTCCAGAGAAAAAAACAGATTACTTCAAAGATAATCATCTGTATATTATATATATTTCACATCTGTTTCTTGTGTGACATAAATAAAAATATATTATCCTTGAAAAAGAAATAATTCAAATAACCCATATAGGTATATATATATATATATATATATATATATATATATATATATATATATATATATATATATATATATATATATTAAAATGGGACATATTATATTAAATAAATAATTGCTGCAGTGAATAGATATATGAAAAATAGATTTTTCTATTTTTAAGATGGGGCTAGAGGATTGCCTGCATGGGATATCTGAATCATGTCATATGATTATATACTAGATGTTTGTGAAAGTTTAAACACAGCTCTGAAAATATAACAGATGTATAAATGCTATTAATTTTGGAATAATTAGCAGTATACTTGTTTTGATATGGTATGTTGTTGAGGGCATACTGTGTTTCATGTCAAATTGATCAGAATAAATAATGTGATATAATACAGTACATATAAACATCTAACTTAATAATGTAAGAAAATTATGGTATTTGTTACACATTTTAAAGTAAAATTTTCTTTCATTGTCTAGAAATGGTTAAATGTGAATCTGTGTTGTCACGCTGCCACCCGAGGGCCAAAACCCAGTATAACAGTTAAGAGACTTAACTGTTAAAGGATGCGTTTCCATAGCAACAATATATACTAAACCAATTATCCAATAAGAAGGGACAAGCAAAGGGCGTGAACGAAACAGGTTATCAATGATTATAAAAAAGGAGTAGTCAATGCAGAAAGGACACACAATTTTTTTGTAACTTGCTGAGACTAGTGATCGGATTTTGGCTGCCATCCTTGGGAACATTTCACTAAGCAAGAAGCTGAAAACTTACCTTGATATGCAATAACTTTCCTTCAAATGAGATGACCTAATGACCGCTACGGATTGGTTCAAATTGATGAAGTATAATTGTTCTAATTTTTAAAACTTGAAACAAAGATTATTGGTTAGAACATAGTCAGTATGTATTTAATAGATTTAAAGAGCAGTTTGTATTTTAAGCTAGTATTTCATAGCCTGTGTATGGTTAAACCAATCCTAAATTTTAAGTTGTTTATCTGTGCAAATATATAGTTATAACTCAGAATTGGTTTTTTTCATAAATAATATATATAACTTCTAGTGTTTAAATTAAAGTATATAGACTGTTCTACTGTTTAAATAAGCATAATTATAATTGTATTGCTTGGGTGTTTAGCTGTTAAAGATCTTGGAATCTCATTGTATTAACTGGGTAAAAATTTTCTGTGAATAAGGTAGACTTTATGAATGTGCATAGCCTATTTGAATGGTTTTAAACGCAAATAATATTGACTCATATTCTAATTCTTACAAATATATTTCAATGTGCTCATAGATATTTACTAATAAAAAGAACTCAGATATTTATATCCATTTTATTGTCTTAGTATATGCATATTTGATTGTGGATAGTTTAAAGAAAGGTTGTTAAATATATTCAGTTATAACCCTGCCATATACTCACATATTGTTTGAAAAGTACTGCTAAGATTCTTATAAATATACTGACAGGATGGTGAGAGCTCAACAGTCTTTACAGTAACAGCAACCCATTCTTGGAGAATATCTGTATGTATATGAGATTTATTGATGATCTTATTTTTGTGGCCAAGGGTTATTTTGTTTTTGAAGATTTTCTCAATTTTGTGAATATGAATGTTTCACAGCTTAGGTTCAGGGGAGAAATCCAAAACAAGGAGATTCATTTTTTAGATCTCATGTTGGTTGGCTCGATTGAACACAATAAGATCATCACTGATACATACAGAAAAACAACATCAGGTAATACAATTTTACATGCGAAATCATGTCATCCTAGGCACTTGATAAAATCAATACCTAAGAGCCAATTTTTACGGCTTCGAAAAAATACCAACTCGGAGGAGTTATTTAATCTTCAGGCAGACAAACTGGTGGATAGATTAAGTGCAAGAGTATATGATCTAAGTCTATTACAAAAATCACTAGATGATGTTAGAAAAATGTCAGGGTCTATTAATCTTTATAAGACTGGTCATACATTAAAGAGAACTAGTTTCAACAAAGAAACGGTAGCTTTTTCAACTGAATTTTCTTTGCAATATAATGAATTATGTAATATTATTAAAAGAAATTTACCCATATTAAATGGTGATGAAATTTTATCAAGTGTAATAGACAAAGTTAAATTTGTATCCAAAAAAGCACCCACACTTGCTAATAGACTTTCCCCTAGTACGGTCAAAAGTAACTTGAGAGACAGGAACTCATTGGCTGCCTAAAAAAGACACCTTTAAATGCCTGTCCAGGAATTGTCTTACTTGTCAAGTAATTTCATCTAGTGTTGATTTTTGTAGTTTTGTTACTAAGCAGAATTTCAAAATTGACCATTATGCACATTGTGTTGTGAGCAGTATATAGGTCAAACTTCCCGTGCCCTAAGATCGAGGATAGGTGAACATAAGAGGGGCATCAAAAATTACAACAAAGATTCCAATGTAGCCAGACACTTTAACTGTTTTCATTTCACTAATGAATCCAAATTTACTGTCAAAGTAATTGACTTAGCTAAAAGGCCCCTTAGGGGTGGTAATATATATATATATATATATATATATATATATATATATATATATATATGACATCCTTTCTAAGAAGGAATTATATTGGATTTGGAAGCTAGACACAAGGGCACCACATGGACTTAATAAAGAATGGGATATCAGTTACTTTGTGGGATAGGATAGGATATTCTTTAAATTTTGATTGTCATAATTTATGTATAATTCCTCTTATCCAATTAAATTTTCTATATAGTATCTATACATACATTTTTTATGTATTGAATTGTATCCTATTTTAGTTCGCAATGTAATATTTTTTTGTTAATTATTCCACAATTAGTGGTTTTATACAGTAAACAGGCTTACATTGTGAACATTTTGAGGGAACACATTGAGATATACATGCACATTTTTTTTTTATAGATTTATGAAATGATTGTTTGAATTGTTATATATTATTATTATTGCACCCATATTAATATGTTTCATCTTTACATATTTAAGTAAATATATGAATTGATATTTCTGTGTGAAAGATTTTTCATTTTTTTTTGTTTTTTTTTACTGTTACACACAGTAAATATCATTATTTATGGGTTGCCATGACATGGTTGTAAACAATAAAAACAATTAATAACAATATCAAATGTCTTGGGAAATGTTGGGGCCAACTTTCAAAATGTGTAGCAATATAATTATTTGTAAAGAATGTTTTTTTGCTTTATATAAATTTTTATTTTAATATGTTTATGTTGCTTACTCACTTTTTACATCTGTGTAGTGCATATATATATGTATTTTTTGTTGTATTCAATCTGTTTCCAAGGGAACGCTGTGTTATCAGTGTTCGGATTGGCTATAGTTACCTTGAAAAGGTGTGCTACTCAGGTGTGGAGTCATCCTATGATTAAGTGCCGCACGGCACGAAACATATCAGGACTCCGCCTCCTCCTCCATTTGTAAATGTTTGCATCGTGCTGTGTAAGTTTTTAACTGTCAGAATAAAGTATCTTTTGTTTTTACCTACAACGATTGCTGGAGTGCTGCCCTTTCTACTCGTTAACAAAAAAAGGACATTAATTTGTTTTAAAATGTATTGGCTGATGTTATGTTATTGCAACACTACAGAAATGTGTTGAAATTAGAATATGTTTACAGTCCCTTTAAGGTCAACAGATGTAGTTAAAAAGCAGTAAGAAAAAGATACTTGTAGTTGTTACACAGATAGGAGTCTGTTGCAGAAGAACAGGTCGTAAGGACCAACTGCTGGAAACTAGAAGCAAGTGTCAGCCACTTTGATTGGAATCATCCGTAGGTAACAGAAACAGGTAACAATGCTAGTCTAATAAGTCTATGTCAGGATAGTATGTACAGTATCTAGTGCATGCTGTCAGTTAGCACTGTACTATTTTCTTCCATAAATTATGGTACATGTTGCTTCCCATCTAGTTTTAGATGCCACCCATTTCACTTCACACTCATTTAACAGTGTGTCTTTTAAGAGGAAGATAACTCAGTGTTTTTCCTTTGAGGAAACAAAGGATAGATGGAAGTTATATATTATATATTTCCATGAATTTTAACTAAGGTTTTCTAGATGCTTCCATACCACCCCACCAATGATAGCTCTACCTCAAAAGACAAACCATCAACCCCCTTAAAACCTGAAATAAAGATACGGATACAGTTTTTGGTGAAAAAATTGGAAAGGTCACTGTTTTATTTACAAATTTCAAATTATCACCTTTATGGCAAAAAATCTCAGAGCAGCCCATATAAAACATCTCCATTATTAAAAATTCATAAATACACATTAATGCACCAGCATTAATCATGAACTTGGGTCTCATGTATAAGTGGATGACCACAAAACCACAGCAGCATTGCAACAAGCTGGGAGGGAGAACCTATGGCATAGCCAGCCCTGGACCTTGACCACCTTACCTTGATTCCAGGATGTGATTTGCTGCAGGATCGTCCCACCCCCTCACTTCCATGCCTATGTGCAAGACCCCAATTTCACTGCCACAAAAAAGAGAGCCTTGCCACCAATATTTTTGCTTTACTGTGACCCATCTTACCTCAATCAGTCATTTAAGTATACTTCTGATCATTGCCCCTGTCAGTAAGGTGAGATCTGAAAAGTTCCTCTCTTCTTGCTGTGATCAGTGTGTGTTCTTCTAACACAATTCCCCCTATCTGCCTAACTACCTTTGCTGCTACATGATTAACCTTTTTCCTTGCTCAGTAACTTGCCATCTGTGTATCTGTGTTTTTCCAAAATAATCTAGAAATAATATTTGACCATACTACCCTAACCCTAGGCCATGCTAACTAAGCCAACGGATAACATCTCTGATTTGTTCCTGCAGCCCCAGCAACAGGTAAGAGCCTATATCCACCCAGGTGGATCACAAGTATGTTGGAGGATCTCCATATCTGCTTCACCTGCTTATAACCCCTACTAGTTTCAAACCCCTTTTGCCTCTCTACCTCACGCTAGCTTCCTTATATGAAAAACCTAAATGAGACTCAACCAATGATTTTGCAAGGGGTTAATAAAGGTTGGACATTTGTTTTTAATTTAATTGTATAAAAAGAGTAAATCGTTCTAGCCGAAATGCATAAGAGAGACATGCTTGCAATCTGTCAATTGAATTATTTTAAGAAGTTGGAAATAATGTATTTGTATTTTTAGAAGCTTGATGTTGCAGCCCTCACTTTTTCAATACATAAACAGTGCCCCACAATCCATACTCTTAAAGCTCTTCCTGAAAAAAAACAAATGAAGACAAAACACTAAGGGCTAGATTGCAAGTGGAGCATTCATTTTTCTCGTGCCCAAAAACGGGCAAATTAAATTAAAAAAAAATACCTCCGAATTTAGGACAAGGAGGAGGGATGATGTGAGGGAGACTGGCTCCTAAAATGGAATTGTAAAGTACAATGGAGCTTTAATAATTATTCCATTTAAAAAAAACATATTTTTTTTTTAAAAGTCACCCATGGGAAAATTAAAATGTGCACTCCACCATCACATATACGTATAATTATAGTAGTACATTTATTACACAGTGACAGTTATTAGCCATATACATAATACATTTACTTAAGGTTTTAGATCTAGGTTACCATACAATACCACAATACCAACAATATCTTATTAAAATACATGGTTTTTCTCCATATTAGTTGTGAATCTTAAATATTTGACCATAGATGTATGTTTTTTTTTTTATTTTTTTTTTTATTAGCGGAAACAGAGTTGCTACAACATCGCCATTCATTTCTTACAATCAATAGACAGTAATCTCATTTTACATGCAGTTATACATGAAGTTAATGTACAGTTTATCTGACCATAGACCTGTGGTTTATTGCAGGAGTAACAAGTCCGAAAGGTTGTAACCATGTCTCTGGTATCTGCATATGAATGTGCACTTAAAAAAAACTTGTTTCCAATATTTAGAACTTCCAACTAACTATTTACAAATTTAATAATTAACCATTAACAATTGACCATTCTGTGTTTTTGCACTTGATCATGGGCAAAGGGGGAAAGAAGAAGGGGGGAAGGAAAAAAAATAAAATAAAAAAAAAATTGTTTTTGCGTGGAGGTCTAGTCTAAGCACCCTGTTTTTAGCTCAAAACAACTTTACTTCCAAAGGATCCTGACTCTGTGCACCAACCTCTATGGGTCGCCTCCCCTCTCTCAAATCTATGTGTAACCATGCTTCCAGGTGGGCAAAGGGCTTCAATACCTGGCTCTGTATGGGTAAATCCAATGTATATAAAAATAATCTCAACTTCTGTAGGAAGGGGTGCAATCTGCGTGATTTATCGAGTCTTACATCATATTGCTCCACAAAAAGTTGTTTAAGCAACAAATGTTTTAGTTGTGCTATTGTCGGTACCTGTCTAGTAATCCACTTTTTGAGGATACATTGTCTAGCCAGTAATGTATATAATGTAAGAAATCTATGTAGTCTCCTATGAGTGTGATCCCATTTTAGCATAAATATTTCCACCTCCGTGAACACTATCTCTATCTGGAACGTAATCTTTAGCCAATACTGACATTGACCCCAGAACCTCCTGACCCCCGAGCAGGTGTATAAATAGTGCTGAAGTGATGGAGCTGCGGCTCCACACTTAACACAATGATCCAGGATTCGCTTATCCCATTTTGATAGTCTATGTGGGATAATGCAGTCCATGTGCAGAATTCTAACTTGTGCTTCCCTATGTGATACCGCCAATGTTGCCTGTTTTGTTCGCTCTAAGCTCTCTTTTATATCTTGTATTGTCAGTTCCATTGCACAATTATTGTTTTGTTTTATCAGTATATCAGCTAAGATCAAGGGTTCTTTTTGTTGCAATAGGCGGGTATAAATGTGAGACAGCGAGAATGTCCCTACCTGAAATAGTGTCTGTGAGACCGCAAAAGGCGACGCCTCCCAAAACCTTGTGTTGGATGTTTGCAATGACGTTACATAATGCCTCAACTGTAGATAGGCATAGAAGTGTCTATTTGAAATTTGAAATTTGGCTTTTAGTTCTTGAAATGACCGTACTGTATACTGTAATGGATCTAACATGTCTCCAATTGTTTTTAGGCCAACCCTTTTCCAGGCCTGGAAAGGCTCTTGGTCACTCCCAGCTGCAAATTCTGAATTTCCCACTATTGGGATAAATTTTGGTGAGGGGAAGTCAATCTTTAGGTATTTATGGATCTTTTGCCAGGCCCTTAATGGGTCTTTATACATCACACTATTATAGACCCCAGCACGCAATGTCTTACTATTTCCATAGGGTAGATAGGCTAGCACACTGTGTGCCACCACTGCCTCCTCAAGTTTATCGTCACTGAAGTGCCCTGTACCCAACTGCCAGTCCATCACCAATCTGGCCAGTGCTGCCCAGTTATATAGTCTGAGGTTCGGGAGGCCAAGCCCCCCTGCAGAGTATGGAAGTTGGAGTTTTTCCATCACTATTCAAATTCAGCTATCGTCTGGAGAATGATGGACATGTCTGTTCACGGAGAATCCACAGACAACATCATATCATCTGCGTATAACGCCAGATGAAAAGGAATATCCTTTATTACAATACCTGGGAAAATTTGTCTGAGCTTTATCGCCAGCGGTTCCAACGCTAGGTTGAACAACAACGGGGACAGGGGGCACCCTTGTCTGTTGCCCCTTTGAAGTTGAAAATCACACAAGAAAAGACCATTAGAAAGGATCCGCGCCACCGGCGTATTATATAATTTACCAAGTACATTCAAGAAGGGACCTTCGAATCCGAACCTGCGCATTGAGTCCATCAAGTGGGGCCATTCCACCCTATCGAAGGCCTTCTCTGCGTCCAAGGACAGCAGAAAGGCCTCCGGCAAATCCTGCACAACACCACCTCTCCCCAAAGACCAATAGTGGTCTATGACCTGCAACACTCTGCAGAGATTCATCACCGAGGTGCGTTTGAATATAAAGCCCGTTTGATCCTGGTGGATCAAATCTGGTAATATAATCCTTAGCCTATTTGCCATGATTTTTGTAAATAGCTTGTAATCCACGTTCAAGAGCAAAATAGGTCTATAAGATTCCGGTAGAGAGTGGTCCTTGCCTGGTTTAGGGATAAGTGTGATGTGGGCCGCTGTGAAGTCTCTAGAGGGGTGCATGTCTGTTAGTATAAAGGCGTTATATACCTTAATGAGTGTGGTGGTTAACTGTGGCTGCAAATTCGGATGGAAATACATCCGGACCTGGTGCTTTACCCAAAGGCAGGCCTTTTAGAGTGTTGGACAGTTCATCTTGTGTGACCGGGGCGTTTAGATTGTTCATCTGATCTGAAGTAATTTGTGGTAGTTTCACAGAGTTCCAGAACTGAGTCAGTGTTTCTTTAGATGCTGGTATCTGTTTTGTATATAGTTGTGTGTAATATTGTTCAAAACATCTCACTATGTCCTCAGGTTTAATATAAGTCTTATCTTTCCAGCGTAAAGCAGCAACTTTGGTCTTTACTGTCTGTGGCTTAGTCAAAGTCGCCAACAGTTTGCCCGCCTGATCCCCGAATCTATAAAATCTGCCCACTGTTTTTAGCAATCCCGACGCAGCCTGTTGTTTTGTAAATGTCTCTAGATCTGCTTTTGTGGCTATATAAGTGTCATATGATGATTTCGACTTAGTCTGGAGATACAAGTGATAAGTCTGTCCTAACTGCTTTTGTAGTGTTCTATATCTATATTGGGTTTTGTACTTTACTTTAGCGACATATGAGATTATGTTACCTGCCAGCACAGTTTTGGCTGCTTCCCAAAAAAGTGTTACATTGTCTGCATGTATTGCATTATCAGTTACGTAATCCGTCCATGAGTGTTTTAGGAATTTAATGAAGGTTTCAGATTTAATCAAGTATGTGGGGAAACAAAGTATGTTTCTATTTGTGTGATGTCCATTAGTTCTCAATGTCAGTTCCACCGGTGCGTGATCTGAAAGTAGCATGTCATGTATCTTGCAATTTTGCACTTGGTCAGATAGTTTGTTGGTAATAAGAAATAAATCTATCCTAGATAATGTGTGTTTGGCTTTTGATAAGCATGTGTATTCTTTGCCCTCCGGGTTGTGCAATCTCCATATGTCACAAGTGCTAGTATCTGTATCAAACATATTAAATATTTTGGATTCATATTTAGCCTTATAAATTTTTTTTGGGATCCTTAACTCTAAGAGGCTCTAGCCATTGTCTGTCCAGAGTGTGTGTGGGGGAGGTATTAAAGTCCCCTCCTATTATCAATTTTGATCCTATGTGAGGGGCTAAATTTTTGATCAGGTCTTTCCAGAATCTTAAGTCTCTATGGTTAGGCGCATATAAGTTGCAAAAAACATAATCTTTGGCATCTACAGTCACCCCAACTATCATATATCTACAGTTAGGATCCAAATATGTATGCTTTATATTGACTGTCACTCTTTTCCCAAATGCTATGGCCAAACCACGACTGGCGCCAGTGTGTGAGAGAAAGACCACATGTCCTATCCATTCCCTTTGCAGTTTTTGGTGTTCTATATCTGTTAGGTGTGTCTCCTGAAGCATTGTGATATCTGTTCCCAATTTTCTAAGGTGATTAAGGGCTGCTTTGCATTTGATAGGTGTATTAAGGCCTCCCACATTCCATGTTACCACTCTAAGTAGCATGTTTGTATTTTTATGTTAAACAATGTAGGAAAAAAAAAAGGGGGTAGTGGAGGGCGAAGGGGAAGGAGAGGGGCAGAGAGCCGGGTTACCAACTTTATTGAACAATGGAAAAAGCGAGTTGACATAGCATTCTATGTTGTGTTCAATACATCTCACAGGTCGATAAAATGATGGAAATATTTCTCTTTGCCAGACCTTTGGAGTAGTTCTTAGTAATACTCTATCCACTCTTTCTGAATTTTTGACAATATTGGTTGATATGCTGATGTGCTGTGTACCTATATGTATTGGTATTATCTTCTCCCTCCATATATGGAAGGTTATGAGCTCTAACTGTTCTTTAATACTGCTTATTCTATAATAATCCCTCTCAAAACTTAGCCCCGTTCTCGGTGTCGGTCTCTCTGTGATGATTCTTTTATTATGATTTGTTGGATATTCGGGTCTGCTGGCTATGCAGAGGGTATGTGTATGTTTAAGAACTATAAGGCCCAATGTGCTGATTGTGTGGATGTCCCTAAAGTTTTCTCTAGTCTGCGAGGTGCAAATTTTTCTTCCCTCCCAACAATAAATATTCTCCCTCCTCTCCATAGCTTGTGGTATGTCACTTGTAATCAACTTTAAGCTTGCCTTTCTAGATGGACTAGCCCATCTTGTCTGAGAAGTGCCTCTGTGTTTGTAATGCCTCATGGTCATCCATTCAAGAACATATATAAAACATTTAACAATATAAAGAACTATACATATATTAACCCAACCCTTGGTCATCTTTTGTATCTTCACATCTTCCATTTCAATATATAACAAATTAAAACGTTATAACAAATTAAAACATTATAACTGTAAAACATATTAAAGCTACATAACATTACCCTGGAGATCTGAAATGACTGCCCTCCGTAACAGTCCATCTTTGTGGTCCCTGGACCTAGTTCTTTCCATGCATTGTCTTTCAACAAATCATGCACAGCCATTTAGTGTCCTTGTTGATCCCTCCAAAGAGTCTGTCCATTCCAGAGGAGGATAGGGCGAAGAAAAGCAGTGATGATACCCTCATTCTGGGTGCTGGCGCTGTTCAGTGGCCAGATAACTTCTCAAAGCCTGTGGTGAGTGAAAAAACTTGGCTCCGTAAGGCGTTTGCAGCCTCAATTTCGCTGGAAACAATAAGGCCACCTGTCTCCCCTGCTCATGCAACTGAGAACACAGTGGGGCAAATTCTTTTCTTTGTTTTGTTATCTCCATGGAGAAGTCTTGAAAGAGAAGAAGTTTTGATCCTTCATATAGTATTTCTTTGCGAGCCCGGTATGCCCTCAGGATTTTAAGTTTCTCCTGAAAGTTCAGGCATTTTAATATAACCTGCCTTGGTTTAGCATTCATTTGATCCAAGCCTCTTTCTGGCCCTACTCGGTGCGCCCTTTCCACATCTATTGGTAGAACGTCAGAGTGTATGCCTAGTAGTTTAGGGAAAGTTAGCGCTGTAAATTCCAGCAGGCCTTTACCTTTGATGGATTCTGGTACCCCTACTATACGTAGGTTGTTGCGACGACTCCTGTTTTCCAGGTCGTCTATGCGATCCTGGAGCACTTGAGTTTTCTTTAACAGTTGTTTAATTGTTGTATCTGCGGATGCCTGTCTATCTTCCACATCTGAAATGCGAGTCTCAGCTGCATTTATTCTGGAGGCAAACTGGCATACCTCACATGTTAGGGTATCTACTCCTGTTTGTAATGAGTCCATTTTAGGGAGAAAGAATGATTTCAGTTCTTGCAGCAAGGCATTGTGATCTAGCCCTGGAGGAGCCATCTAATAGTCGGCGAAGAAACGCACCTCCTGAGTCTCGACAAGTCTTTGGAGTGTGGGGCAAAGCAATAAATTAAAGTTTGTTAGCTCAGAGAGACGGAGCTCTGTACAAATGTGACTGCTTCTCAAGACCGCCTACCGGAAGTCAAAGACCATAGATGTATGTTATGAATCAGATATATAATTTGTGCATGAGTGATAATATTAAATATAAAAAATAAAATGTTGCCTGTCTCTAGAGGCAAATGTGACAGGAGGCCAAAGTAACAGGCTTAGGAAAGTAGTGCATCATAGGAAGCGCCACCAGTGTGCTCTGTGGTTCTGGAGCCCCTCTTTTGTTTAAGGTACACCACCAGTCTTTCCAACAGGATATTTTGTCTGCTGACTTCTTGTTACATTGCTTGCAACTCTCTCACCATCTTCCTCTGCACCTGGAGATATCTGGGGGTATATGTTGCAAAAGCAGACATTGCAGCCCTCATTTATTCTCTATCTAGTCCTCCCCCTTGTGGTGCAACTTGTGGTGGTAGTGTAGCCTGTGGTGGTGGTGGTTAGAGATGTGTATTTGTCTCAACACTAATGTTTCATCACCAATGCACATTCATGATGAAAATCAGAGTTTCATTTTTGCTTTAATGAGTATCCAAATGAATGCACGTCAGTATTCATTAATTTACTTTATTTGTTTAAGGGGTTAATACTTTAATTCATTCTGGAGAGCGTGCTAACCGAAAGCCCCAGCAATGCTAACAGGAGGCTTAGTGCTCTCTGAGAGCGTTAAGCCTGCCGTTAGCACGGCCAGGGCTCTGGCAGTAAGAGGATCTGGTAGTGCACTCTCCAGAGTATGTTAAAGTAAGTATTCTAGCTACAGGTGAACTTTCAACCTGTGAATATAAATGTTTAACTAAAATTCAGTCTTCATTTCATTTCAAATTAAATGAATACCGAAGAGTGCAGCCCTGAATATTTGGTAGGAACATTTTGGACATGTGGAGTTATAAAATCATGATTAGAATAAATATACAATTTCAAAGAAGAATTACACATTAAATATGTTCTTCATAGATAAAACATTTAGATATAAAATAAAATAATACATCTATCACCAAATCATTATTTCTTTAAGTTTATGATGTGTAAAATATAGAATATGGAATAAAGAGTTATAAATGAAATTAACTTAGATAGGATTAGTCAGAGTTTAGTTAGTAATGGGTTAAATGCTGTTTTAAGGACAATGTATTTAGAACTGTGACATGCACATTCAGTTGCTGTTGTCAATCAAAACACCTACATACTGCTAGCTAGACACATATTATTATTATTAACACTCTAATGCACTGCGCATGAACAAGTTAAAATAGTATTTTCTATAAGTCAGCCAAAATTATAAAGTCTTTTAAGGAAGTTAAAATATACAAAGATAGCCGTTTCATTTATGGTATGCTTTAATTTAATTGGCTTAAAAGTTGTATATAAGCTTTACATTTGTATGAGGCTATTGTTATCTTCTGCCTTCAGATCTCAAGGTATGTATTAATCTTGTTGTGATTAATACATGATTTATGTCAACTAATATTTGATAAATATGAGTATTAATTTAATCTGTTAGATAACCCAGATTGAATATTTGTCTATAGTTAGGGTTGTCTAACCAAAGCATAATAAAGTCATATTAAAGAATAATTCTTACGGCATCTCTTTTTTATCCTCTTTTGTGAGAATCATACATATACATCTGTTGCTAAACACTCATTTAGTGACAGCCCTAGACAGAGGTATATGACACTTTGGGGGCATCGTCCTTTTGGATATTCGAAACCCTTGGAACACAGTGCATTCTTAAGCTGGACTTTGAACATTGTGTGTGTCTGCTGCTGCTAAGTAAGTAATTTTTTCTTTTTTATCAAATGGAGTTAAATTATGGCTGTGCACCCCATAAATGTTGACTTAATTGACATATATTAGAGATCCACCCTGTATTGTATAATCTCCCTTATGTGTTTCAGGATTGTGTAATTGCTAACATCGTGGTTCAAAAGGATAAAATGTTAGAAGGTCTGTTAGGTACCTTATTAAAATCCTTGTGTTTAAATGAGCAATTACATATCAATTATAATCTGCAGGCATCTGTTTTAGATACCTTACATATACAGTTAGAAGACAGTAGGAACTATAGTATGTTATCTGCACATACATATGGTTTTTTATATGATAAACTTTCTACATTAGAAAATAATAATACTTTGTTTAAAGAAGTTGTTGAATCTGCGACAATCCTCTGCAAATGTCAAATTCTTTGATAGTACATATGGCAGTGGTGTTTTTATGTATTGTACTAAACAAAATTGTTTTATTCAAATTGGTACTTTAAATATTGATCTCCCTCATAGTTTAAAACAAAATGAGAATGTGTTTTAGACAAATTGGATGTATATGTTACACCATCTGCTCCTCCCCTGTTTCAAAAAACATATTCTAATTTTCAAAGTTCTGAGACTATTCCAGTATTTCCTCTGGCACGCCCACCTGCTTTGTCAGAAAATGAGGTAACCTCATCTGAAAAGTTACAATCTCTAATGGCCCATTATGATAAAATATCTAAAGAATTTGATTATATGGAGATTGTTTGCATAAGGCAAAAGGGACTTTAGGTCAGGAAATTAATGCTAAATCAGACTTAGATAGTAAATTAAATTATTTATCTCAAGAACTAACTTCTGTTAAATCTGTAAATGAAAACTATAAAACTGAGTTTTCTAACCTAAGAAATGTTTCTAATGCTGAAATAGGAAATACTGACCAATTTGTAAAGGAACAGCTGCTCTTAGTTGCCTTTTCACAGTTGATTGATAGATGCTGTGCAAAGCAGTTTGCGGTGACATAGGTTTTAAGTTACAAAATGAATGCTTTACATTGCTTCTCTTCCTAAATGATTTTTGTAGTCTATTTCAGGAACAACGTAATTTTAACATCTTTTTTCTTAGACTACAGTGGTTTGTATATATGTAAATAAGCATGCTATGCAATGTAAGTTGTGTGAAAACTAAGAAAGCATGAATAATAAAAAAGGCACACTGTTTCTTTATGAAGGTAAAAAAAAAAGGTTTATTTTTCATGTATATATGTATAAAACTTGTGAATCCTCAGTCTGTTCAAGATTCTGCCTTCAACTGTGACAGGATTTGAACAACTATACTCTGAATGACACTGCTATAAAAGGATCAAAAGAACCAGTCTTGGAACAGTTTGTTATTTGTTTGAACAATTCCTATACTCTAAGACTACCTCATATTATGCCTGTTATATTTATGCTTATAGTTTTCATATAATTGTTAAGTTGTCTAAGAAAATAGATATATATTTTATTTTAGTTGTTAATATATTTTCTTGGACCATAAGGTTACTTGAAATATTTTTAAGCCATATTATATTTTTATTATATTATCCCCACATAGTTTATTCCAACCATTTAATATGTTTTCTTTAAAAGCATGTGCATGTTGTTTTTTGACTGTAATGCTTACCTGTTTTTGCTATTTTAATATATTTGTTTCCCAAATAATTCATAATAAAATAAGGAGTATACCACAGAATGATAATTCTACTAAGAAATTTGATTATCAGCCTATGGCCTAGATTTGGAGTTTGGCGGTAGCCGTGAAAACCAGCGTTAGAGGTCCTAACGCTGGTTTTAGGCTACCTCCGGTATTTGGAGTCAGTCAAAAAGGGTCTAACGCTCACTTTTCAGCCGCGACTTTTCCATACCGCAGATCCCCTTACGTCAATTGCGTATCCTATCTTTTCAATGGGATTTTTCTAACTCCGGTATTTAGAGTCATGTCTGAAGTGAGCGTTAGAATTCTAACGACAAAACTCCAGCCGCAGAAAAAAGTCAGTAGTTAAGAGCTTTCTGGGCTAACGCCGGTTCATAAAGCTCTTAACTACTTTGCTCTAAAGTACACTAACACCCATAAACTACCTATGTACCCCTAAACCGAGGTACCCCCACATCGCCACCACTCTATTAAACTTTTTTAACCCCTAATCTGCCGACCGCCACCTACGTTATCCTTATGTACACCTAATCTGCTGCCCCTAACACCGCCGATCCCTATATTATATTTATTAACCCCTAACCTGCTCCTCACAACGTTGCAGCCAGCTACCTACAATAATTAACCCCTAATCTGCCGACCGCAAAGCGCTGCTACTTAAGTTATCCTTATGTATCCCTAATCTGCTGCCCCTAACACCGCCGACCCCTATATTATATTTATTAACCCCTAATCTGCCCCCTCAACGTCGCCTCCACCTTCCTACACTTATTAACCCCTAATCTGCCGAGCGGACCGCACCGCTACTATAATAAAGTTATTAACCCCTAATCCGCCTCACTAACCCTATAATAAATAGTATTAACCCCTAATCTGCCCTCCCTAACATCGCCGACACCTAACTTCAATTATTAACCCCTAATCTGCCGACCGGAGCTCACCGCTATTCTAATAAATGTATTAACCCCTAAAGCTAAGTCTAAGCCTAACACTAACACCCCCCTAAATTAAATATAATTTAAATCTAACGAAATTAATTAACTCTTATTAAATAAATTATTCCTATTTAAAGCTAAATACTTACCTGTAAAATAAATCCTAATATAGCTACAATATAAATTATAATTATATTATAGCTATTTTAGGATTTATATTTATTTTACAGGTAACTTTGTATTTATTTTAACCAGGTACAATAGCTATTAAATAGTTTAGAACTATTTAATAGCTAAAATAGTTAAAATAATTACAAAATTACCTGTAAAATAAATCCTAACCTAAGTTACAATTAAACCTAACACTATACTATCATTAAATTAATTAAATAAAATACCTAGAATTACCTACAATTAAACCTAACACTACACTATCAATACATTAATTAAATACAATACCTACAAATAACTACAATGAAATAAACTAACTAAAGTACAAAAAATAAAAAAGAACTAAGTTACAAAAAAATATTTACAAACATAAGAAAAATATTACAACAATTTTAAACTAATTACACCTACTCTAAGCCCCCTAGTAAAATAACAAAGACCCCCAAAATAAAAAATGCCCTACCCTATTCTAAATTACTAAAGTTCAAAGCTCTTTTACCTTACCAGCCCTGAACATGGCCCTTTGCGGGGCATGCCCCAAGAAGTTCAGCTCTTTTGCCTGTAAAAAAAACCATACAATACCCCCCCAACATTACAACCCACCACACACATACCCCTAATCTAACCCAAACCCCCCTTAAATAAACCTAACACTAAGCCCCTGAAGATCATCCTACCTTGTCTTCACCTCACCGGGTATCACCGATCGGTCCTGGCTCAAAAATCTTCATCCAACCCAAGCGGGGGCTGGCGATCCATCATCCGGTGGCTGAAGAGGTCCAGAAGAGGTCCAGAAGCGGCTCCAAAGTCTTCATCCTATCCGGGAAGAAGAGTAGATCCGGACCGGGAAACCATCATCTTCCAAGCGGCATCTTCTATCTTCATCCGATGAGAACCGGCTCCATCCTGAAGACCTCCACCGCGGACCCATCTTCATCCGGCGACGTCCAACTGAAGAATGACGGTTCCTTTAAGGGACGTCATCCAAGATGGCGTCCCTCGAATTCCGATTGGCTGATAGGATTCTATCAGCCAATCGGAATTAAGGTAGGAATATTCTGATTGGCTGATGGAATCAGCCAATCAGAATCAAGTTCAATCCAATTGGCTGATCCAATCAGCCAATCAGATTGAGCTCGCATTCTATTGGCTGTTCCGATCAGCCAATAGAATGCGAGCTCAATCTGATTAGCTGATTGGATCAGCCAATCGGATTGAACTTGATTCTGATTGGCTGATTCCATCAGCCAATCAGAATATTCCTACCTTAATTCCGATTGGCTGATAGAATCCTATCAGCCAATCAGAATTTGAGGGACGCCATCTTGGATGACGTCCCTTAAAGGAACCGTTATTCTTCAGTTGGACGCCGTTGGATGAAGATGGGTCCGTGGTGGAGGTCTTCAGGATGGAGCCGGTTCTCATCGGATGAAGATAGAAGATGCCGCTTGGAAGATGATGGTTGCCGGTCTGGATCTACTCTTCTTCCCGGATAGGATGAAGACTTTGGAGCCTCTTCTGGACCTCTTCAGCCACCGGATGATGGATCGCCTGCCCCCGCTTGGGTTGGATGAAGATTTTGGAGCCAGGACCAATTGGTGATACCCGGTGAGGTGAAGACAAGGTAGGATGATCTTCAGGGGCTTAGTGTTAGGTTTATTTAAGGGGGGTTTGGGTTAGATTAGGGGTATGTGTGTGGTGGGTTGTAATGTTGGGGGGGGGGTATTGTATGTTTTTTTTACAGGCAAAAGAGCTGAACTTCTTGGGGCATGCCCCGCAAAGGGCCCTGTTCAGGGCTGGTAAGGTAAAAGAGCTTTGAACTTTAGTAATTTAGAATAGGGTAGGGCATTTTTTATTTTGGGGGTCTTTGTTATTTTATTAGGGGACTTAGAGTAGGTGTAATTAGTTTAAAATTGTTGTAATATTTTTCTTATGTTTGTAAATATTTTTTTATTTTTTGTAACTTAGTTCTTTTTTATTTTTTGTACTTTAGTTAGTTTATTTCATTGTAGTTATTTGTAGGTATTGTATTTAATTAATGTATTGATAGTGTAGTGTTAGGTTTAATTGTAGGTAATTGTAGGTATTTTATTTAATTAATTTAATGATAGTATAGTGTTAGGTTTAATTGTAACTTAGGTTAGGATTTATTTTACAGGTAATTTTGTAATTATTTTAACTATTTTAGCTATTAAATAGTTCTTAACTATTTAATAGCTATTGTACCTGGTTAAAATAAATACAAAGTTACCTGTAAAATAAATATAAATCCTAAAATAGCTATAATATAATTATAATTTATATTGTAGCTATATTAGGATTTATTTTACAGGTAAGTATTTAGCTTTAAATAGGAATAATTTATTTAATAAGAGTTAATTAATTTCGTTAGATTTAAATTATATTTAAGTTAGGGGGGTGTTAGTGTTAGGGTTAGACTTAGCTTTAGGGGTTAATCCATTTATTAGAATAGCGGTGAGCTCCGGTCGGCAGATTAGGGGTTAATAATTGAAGTTAGGTGTCGGCGATGTTAGGGAGGGCAGATTAGGGGTTAATACTATTTATTATAGGGTTAGTGAGGCGGATTAGGGGTTAATAACTTTATTATGATAGCGGTGCGGTCCGCTCGGCAGATTAGGGGTTAATAAGTGTAGGCAGGTGGAGGCGACGTTGTGGGGGGCAGATTAGGGGTTAATAAATATAATATAGGGGTTGGCGGTGTTAGGGGCAGCAGATTAGGGGTACATAAGGATAATGTAAGTAGCGGCGGTTTACGGAGCGGCAGATTAGGGGTTAATAATAATATGCAGGGGTCAGCGATAGCGGGGGCGGCAGATTAGGGGTTAATAAGTGTAAGGCTAGGGGTGTTTAGACTCGGGGTACATGTTAGGGTGTTAGGTGCAGACGTAGGAAGTGTTTCCCCATAGCAAACAATGGGGCTGCGTTAGGAGCTGAACGCGGCTTTTTTGCAGGTGTTAGCTTTTTTTTCAGCTCAAAAAGCCCCATTGTTTCCTATGGGGGAATCGTGCACGAGCATGTTTTTGAGGCTGGCCGCGTCCGTAAGCAACTCTGGTATCGAGAGTTGAAGCTGCATTAAATATGCTCTACGCTCCTTTTTTGGAGCCTAACGCAGCCTTTATGTGGACTCTCAATACCAGAGTTATTTTTATGGTGCGGCCAGAAAAAAGCCAGCGTTAGCTACGCGGGTCCTTACCGACAAAACTCTAAATCTAGCCGTATGTTTCTTAAATCTCACTCCACAGCTGATACTAGTTTAATGACTCTGATGTTATCAAATTTTAATTGTCTTGTCCTTTCACCTTCAAGACCTATTTATCATATTTCCCATCCTTCTATTTCTCCTCAGTTTGTTGCACTTTTTGTTGCTAGTTTGAAAAAGTTTGGTTATTTACAAGAATGGTATATTAATGCTTCTCATCTTATTATTCCAGGATATGGTGGCATACCCCATACAGGAAAGAACATCTGTCTCCTATGCAGTATTGATTTACTTTCTTCTCCTGCAGGAATTCTACATGATGATAAAAAAGTGCCTTTGGTTATGTCAGATAATATTTTATCTTGTGACACAAGTATCACAGTAGATTTCTCTAATGTTTCTTATATACTTGCTACTTTATTAATTAATCATTTGAATCCTTTTGATTCTGTAGGATTATGGCAGTGTATGGACAATGGTATTTCCCAATTTTCTGTTCATATTAGTATATTTGTACATACTACTACTTCACTTCCTTTGTCTAAACCTATACCTACCTCCTTAGATAAACCTTTTCATGAAGGTGATCCTATTCAGGTACGTTTAGATTCTGCGACACAAGTTGCTTATGATGTTGAATATTGTTTAGTTACTTGGCATCTTCAATTGTCAAGGTGGATGGTTTCTACACAATATTCAAACTTCACTCCCTTTTTGTCTGTAGAAGAAAAATCATTCCAATGGTGGTTTCATGAAAGTTTACTGCAAAATGTTTCTACTAATGGTTCATTACTGTTTCCAGTATTGTCACATCAATGGGTGTCGCATAACATTGATGAATCAAAATGGACACTTGTTGATGTATCATTGTGTCATTCCAATGCAAATTCGTTTATCTGTTCCCTTTCACAATTCCATACAACCAATGAAACATGTTGGGAAAATCAAAAGTCTCGTACCTTACAAAGTCATTTTAATGTACTTAGACCGGTATTTTATTTAGGATCTGACAGAGTTTGTTTTCAGTTATTTAATTCTGATACTATTATATTCCAAACACAGGATAATGTATTTGCTAGTTCTCATTTATTACCTGGCACCTGGTGTAATACTATTCCACTTAAATATATTGCATCATCTAATTGGAATTTTACCATGCCCCAAACTCTTAATATTACTTTAAATTTAACATGGGACCATGTTATGAATTTTTCTTTTTATGATTTACCTTTGGGTATGGGATCACAAATGAAGAAATGGTTAACTGATTCTACTATAATTTCTTCCTTGTTACTAAATCTAAAACATTTTTCTGTAGATACTAAAATTACAGTTGAACATTAACAAGGAATTTTTAAATTAGCTACTTCTAGTGTTTTACAGGATGCAAATATATCTTGGTGGGAATCTGTATTTGGATATAGTAGCACAGCTACTCAATTGTTTAATATTATGTTACACCCTGTTATTGTTTTAACTATTGTTCAAATTTTTATGTTTATTTTTATGTGTGGTTGTGTTTGTTATCAAAAGCATTTAAACATAAAATTAGTTAGACAACTTACAACCCTGGAACATCTTAATTCACAACAAAAACTTTATGTACCTATATTCTGCTTATTCAGTTTCGCTTGATACAACTAGGCTTCCTAATCCAATTTGACTGACATATAGAATAATTTGATATCAATATTGTATACTTATACTTTCTTTTAATTTTTTTAGGATACTCCTATCTCTCTCTTTTCTTGGTGTCTGGATGGAATTATTTTGATTTGCACTTGGGCTCTTCTGAATTGATCTGCCTGACTACTACTGGACATGCTGAGGCCTTGTGACAAGTTTACCTATGGTTGCTGCAATCATTACTTGCAACCAACTGTGTCATCTACTTGTTTCACCCTATGGTTCTTCCTTGGCCTTTTCAGTGGTTAAATACACTATTGTTCCTGTTTGTAAGCACTATGAAGATTACACATGTTGTATTTCTTGACGGAACTCCTACAGACTTTATTGCTTTCAATTCTGCAACAAATGTATCTTACTACTAAGGTAGTTGTAAACTGAACTTTTTCTGCAATGACGCTGCTATTGATTTGATTCCTTCAATCAAGACTTGAACATCTTTAACTTATGAACTATGTAATTATTGGAACATTTTTTATTGTAGTGTATGACGTCAAATCCACTGTCTTTTGTTTGAAATATGTCTGGTATATGTCTGGTAGTTTCTTTTATATTGGCCCTTAGTGTTTTATCATTGGGATTGTGTCTGACAAAAAGAAAAGAAAGTGGGGGAATGTGGAGTTATAAAATCATGATTAGAATAAATTATAAAATCATGATTAGAATAAATATACAATTTCAAAGAAGAATTACGCATTAAATATGTTCATCATAGATAAAACATTTAGATATAAAATAAAATAATACATCTATCACCAAATCATTATTTCTTTAAGTTTATGATGTGTAAAATATAGAATATGGAATAAAGCGTTATAAGTGAAATCAACTTAGATAGGATTAGTCAGAGTTTAGTTAGTAATGGGTTAAATGCTGTTTTGAGGACAATGTATTTAGAACTGTGACATGCACATTCAGTTGCTGTTGTCAATCAAAACACCTACATAATGCTAGCTAGACACATATTATTATTAACACTCTAATGCACTGCGCATGAACAAGTTAAAATAGTATTTTCTATATGTCAGCCAAAATTATAAAGTCTTTTAAGGAAGTTAAAATATACAAAGATAGCCGTTTCATTTATGGTATGCTTTAATTTCATTGGCTTAAAATTTTTATATAAGCTTTACATTTGTATGAGGCTATTGTTATCTTCTGCCTTCAGATCTCAAGGTATGTATTAATCTTGTTGTGATTAAAAAATGATTAATGTCAACTAATATTTGATAAATATGAGTATTAATTTAATCTGTTAGATAACCCAGATTGAATATTTGTCTATAGTTAGGGTTGTCTAACCAAGGCATAATAAAGTCATATTAAAGAATAATTCTTACAGCATCTCTTTTTTATCCTCTTTTGCGAGAATCATACATATACATCTGTTGCTAAACACTCATTTAGTGACAGCCCTAGAGAGAGGTATACGACAGGACATACCAAATATTTCTTGGCTGCACAAATCTAGTGATGGTGTAACCTGTGGTGAAGGTGTAGAATGAGTTGGTGATGTGGGTAGAACTTGGGTGGGGCTTAAACACTGTTTTAGAATGTGGAGGGGTGGGAAATGATAGGGAGGCCACATGGGTTGGGAGTGGACGAGGAGCTGAGAAGAAAGCGAATATGCTGTATCTTATCCCAGGGTGAGCAAGGTATAGTCATCTCATGGAGCCAGAGTGACACATTAGCTACAGGTTGGGGGAAGGTTGCTGATCCTGCATTCCAAAAGTGGGCTCCCCATCTTCCTCCAGGAGTTAAAAGAAGGATCCTCCATGGGAGGGCCAATCCTCTTCACCCTGAGGTTCCTCCTCATGAAGGGTTTCTTCCCCCTGCTCTTGTGATGCTTCATAAAATATAGAAATACATTTTTTTATTCTCATTATACATACATCTTCACTCAGAACTCAGCTATTACTGCATTTTCTCTGTTCAGTACCTTTGCTTTTTGGACTCTCTGACTCCACCTGTAGTTAATATGCAATAAACTCAACCTTTAAAAACCCAGCACTTCCTGTACTTGAGCCCGTTTATTTGGATTTATTTCCTGGGTGTGTTGTTTCTACTGCTGTTTTTATTTTGAATATTGCCTGTTTCCCGAATACTCTTCAGATTGTGTAAAGATCTCATCCGGTCCTCATCCGGTCTTCAAATATTTTCCTGAATCCTAATATTGTGCCACTCTGCCAGACTGTTTCTGTTCACTTGACTATGTATTTTCCTTATCCCTCAGCCTAGGCTCCACTTCCGATTCTACCTTGCTGGAAATACCTTCCATTATATGTGTATGTGCATATACAGTACTGTGCAAAAGTCTTAGTCCACCATCAGCTTTGTTGTTTTAGCAAATTTTTAATGACCATCCATATTTATGTCTGTACTTTTCAGCATTCATGATCCCATCAATATCACCAGCATGATTCTAAAGTGGGTCGTGCTCTCTTAAACCTAGTAATACAGGGGCTTTGTATGTCTGTGTGGTCCAATCCACAACTGTGCATGTAAAAGCTCAGCAAGTCAAGTGATCGGCATGGACTGCGATATAGTGATCTGTGCCCATGCTCAATACTTGAGTGGAGTTATGCATATGGATTGTTACACAGAGATCTCATTCTTCTTAGAGTGAGAAGGCTGTTAATGGGCTCTATAAAAATATACTTCCACATGGTCCTGTAATATTGGATAGTAGCTCATCCTGTTATGTATTTTGTATTGGTGATAGATTACCAATATGTAAATGCCATTGAACGTATATGTGTAAAACAACCATAGGAGTGATGTGCACTCCAGTTAAAGTATATACTGTGGTGCTTCCTAATGGCAGGCATCAACAAACAAGTAAGGTAACACATATATAGATATAGGAATAGGATTTAGGTACTTTGTATTGCAACTCAATTGCTACTATGTAGTAAGTAACTATACCTTTATGTATACATTCTATTTGGTGTACCGCCAAGGTGACATTGTTACAGTTGCCAAATGTGTTTGATATACAACAGTAATATTTTAATGTGAGATGTAAGGGTGTTATTTTAGGGATACCTCAGTAAGGGGTTAAATGTTAGAACTCAGCACTATATATTCATGGTAGACGTTTGCAGGTGGTGCTTGAATGTGATACACACACAGATAACTCACAAGATGTGATTCATCACACCAGGCATAGAAATTGAGGTGAACACACCTGACAGGTTTACCGTATATCTCTCAATTTGGACTGTGAAGGCAGACGTACCAAATGAGGTGCAGGACACAATATTAGCTCTAAGTGAGTACACAATGGGGAATACTCTTGAACACTAGCTGATTTATTCACGTTTTATTTTGGTGGGGATGACCCACAGTGTTTGGGGCAATTTATTTTAATAGCGAAGTACACAGACGAGTACCGGAAGCGTGTTAATATGAATTCACTTCCGGTTGGGACAGGCTAATCGCAGATAGAGACCGAGAGTAACTGAATATGCAATTACTTCCAGTTGGAGTATGTTAATGACACGCATGGCGTGCAGTTCACACAAGGTAATATTGTTAACACTGAGTGTCATCACATGTCTGTATTATTGTTTGTTTGTTCACTTAGGTATTTAAGTTTGAATTCAATCACTTGTTGTTATGCTGATGAAGGGGAGGTTGTTCCCGAAAACGTTTCATTAAACTGAAGCTTTATATATATATATATATATATATATATATATATACATATAAAAAAGAGCCTGTACTCACTGTTTATCCATACTCCAATTTCCAAGATGCCAATTAGATCCACCAATAGTTAAACTTCCATTTCAGATTGCACTCCCTGGAAACAGTTTCATTAAAAAATAACTTTTAATCTTCAGAATAAAAATACATGCTCATAATGTTTTGTTACCTAACTAGTACATTTCTCAAATGGATTACATGTATAAATCTTCCTAACGCCTCACTACCTGCCCGCTCAACCCAATCCCTTCCCATCTAATACCCTTCCTGTCTTCCACCCTCACTCCAACTCTTACTCATCGTGGACCCAAAAATTGTAAAACAAATTGTTTAAACAAATATCCTGATTGCCACTGTTGTTGCATGCTGCTCCAGATGACCTGTGACTGGGCCTGGACATGACTCAAGATAGCAGCCCTCATGAAGTGGTGTTCATCTGAGCATGCACATTGCCAGAAGCATGTCATTGGTACAATTTTGCACGAAATTGACGTTATCCAAATTGGACATGAAGAACAAAGGACAGGTGGACGACCGTGCGCATCCACCAGTCTGTACACCATGTTGGGGTTTAACCCAGGCCAAACTGCTGCCTCACCCTGCCCCAATTGATCCTAGTACTGTCTGACTGGGGCTGGGAGCAGAAGACTGTGGGGGAACCCATACTGCTGCTGGAGGCCTCTGACAACAAATCAATTTCCATCTCAGAATTGAGAGGGTAGCTGGATGTTGCCAGGTGATGAGGGAGAATATGCCTATTGGGCAAAAATGTGTGCACAACACTCAACAGATTTCTAGAAGAAGCAAGTGGAGAAGTGGCTTGGACAGATACAGAAGAAGAAGGGGTCGTAGTTTTGGAAGAGACATCCTGGCCAATGTTAACACTTTGATGATGGCATGAAGGGGTTAACTTGACAAAATGACAGGTTCCTTTCTTCAGGTGTTATATTTTCTCAATGTATATCACATGTGACATTATTATGGAGGTTATTCAGGTCTGTTGTTTGTTCTTTTTTTCTCTCTTGCTCTCTCTCTAGATCTAGTATATAAATGTGCCTTTCAACTGAAGATAGACTGTATAAAAAATAAAAATAAAAAAAGTAGAAAAAGTACTTTTGAATCTCTTGTATCACTATAAATTAAAATATATCAGTTTCACAGCATCTACCCATCAAAGAAGCAAAATTAAAACATTTTTGCTATTTCATTTTTACAGGTAAAGCATAGTAGTTTATTTCCTGCAGTATATGTTATGTTTTCCTTTTGTTCTTTTGCCTGACATAAATTACCTCATTTTACCTTCTGCTGTCTATATTTTTAGTCATGACTCTACTTAGCTTCCCTCATCCTTCCATTTCTTTTAACATTTTTTTTTTACATCTTAAAAGAACCATCGTACTTTCTTCTTAAGAAAATATAAAATCTGGAAAGTTTAACTGCAGGAGGGAGGTCAAACGAAAGAATAGGTTAGCAATTTTATGATCCATGTAACTATTCTTTATTACAGTCTACCCCATAAGGTTTTTCTCTCTACAGTAAAGTAAGTTTCCCCTTGTAACAATATATATTTTTATATTTCCCCTGCATTGCTCTTCTGACCTTTAAAAGATGACTCTTATCTCTTTGAATACAAAAAAAAAAAACCTTTGGTGTTTTATTTAAGTAAAAATAATGGTTTGCTTTTTTTGTGATAAAATTAAATAAAGTTTTGTTATATGCATTAAAGTGATATTCTAATGCAAAGATCACATGCTCTAAATTGTTAGAAAAGGTACTCTTCTCCACATGCAGTTTATATAGGCCCCTCTATCCTTTCCTCTCCTTACCTTAGCTCTCATGAACTACTTTCTATTTTAAAATTTATATCACTAAACTGCACCACCTCACAGAAATACCCCCACTATTATAAATATCCTTCTCACCTACTCTTACTTTCCATCTTGTTGCTATTAGCATCAGGCAACACTTGTTTGGCACAGAAAGTGTTATCAGACCATTTGTACTGCCACTAATCTGTCACAGTCTAACCACTCCAGGCACACCTGTGACCTAGTTCAGTGGGTGCAAGAGTTAACACTCTATAGTCTGTACTAGACTTCAGAAAAATGCCCAAAACTCCCCTTTAATGCCTCCAACACTAAACTAAAACTATGGCCTCTAGTTATCAAGCCGTCAACCGCAAATACGCTGGAATTCCAAAGCGTATTTGTGGCGAGGCTGATTCGCCTTAGTTATCAAATGCTAGAGACTGGCAAAAGTAGAATATAGTGATGTAAGCTTCGATCCGCCGGACTCAGTCTGACACAGATCCATTCTTACGTCACTCCAGATGTGCCGAACGCAAGTTCGGCACAATCTGACTACTTTTGCTAGTTATCAAATAACTAGCAGGTACGCTCGGCACTATTCCAGCCCAGCATACCTGGTTTTCAATCTGCCACCCTGGAGGTGGCGTATCCCATAGGAATCAATGGGAGTCTGACAGCAGCGAAAGCTCATGTTCGCTGCTGCCCGATATCCCATTGATTCCTATGGGAGATGTCTGCACCTAACACCCTAACATGTATCCTGAGTCTAAACACCCCTAATCTGTCACCCCTACACCGCCGCCGCCTACATTATACTTATTAACCCCTAAACCAACGCTCCCAGACTCCGCCGCAACTAAATAAACTTACTAATCCATAAACCGCCGCTCCCGGACCCCGCCGCTACTATAATAAATATGTTAACCCCTAAACCGCCGCTCCCGGACCCCGCCGCCACCTACATAATACCTATTAACCCCTAATCTTCCGCCCCCTATACCGCCGCCACCTATATTAAATTTATTAACCCCTATCCTGCCCCCCCCTACACCGCTGCCACTATATTAAACTTATTAACCCCTAAACCTAAGTCTAACCCTAACACCCCCTAACTTAAATATTATTTAAATAAATCTAAATAAAGATTACTATTATTATCTAAATCATTCCTATTTAAAAATAAATACTTACCTATAAAATAAACCCTAAGATAGCTACAATATAACTAATAGTTATATTGTAGCTATTTTAGGATTTAATTTTATTTTACAGGCAACTTTGTATTTATTTTAACCCGGTACAATAGTTATTAAATAGTTATTAACTATTTAATAACTACCTAACTAAAATACTTACAAAATTACCTGTAAAATAAATCCTAACCTAAGTTACAATTAAACCTAACACTACACTATCATTAAATTAATTAAATAAATTAACTACAATTACCTAAAATTCAATTCAATTAAATAAACAAAACTATAGTGCAAAAAAACACTAAATTACAAAAAATAAAAAACTAATTACAAGAAGTTTAAACTAATTACACCTAATCTAAGCCCCCTAATAAAATAATAAAACCCCTCAAAATAAAAAAATGCCCTACCCTATTCTAAATTACAAAGTAATCAGCTCTTTTACCAGCCATTAAAAGGGCTTTTTGTGGGGCATTGCCCCAAAGTAATCAGCTCTTTTACCTGTAAAAAACATACAACCCCCCAACATTAAAACCCACCACCCACATACCCCTACTCTAACCCACCCAAACCCCCTTAAAAAAAACTAACACTAACCCCCTGAAAATCTCCCTACCTTGAGTCGTCTTCACTCAGCCGAGCTGGCAAGAAGAGATCCTCCATCCGGCCGAAGTCTTCATCCAAGCGGGGCAGGAGAGGTCCTCCATCTGGTAGAAGTCTTCATCCAAGCGGTGTCTTCTATCTTCATCCAACCGCGGCTCCATCTTGCAGACCTCCGACGCAGAACATCCTGCTGGCCCGACGACTACCCGACGAATGAAGGTTCCTTTAAGGCACATCATCCAAGATGGCGTCCCTCGAATTCCGATTGGCTGATAGGATTCTATCAGCCAATCGGAATTAAGGTAGGAAAAATCCGATTGGTTGATTGAATCAGCCAATCGGATTGAAGTTTAATTCGATTTGCTGATTGGATCAGCCAATAGAATTGACGTTGCATTCTATTGGCTGATCCAATCAGCCAATCGGATTGAACTTCAATCTGATTGGCTGATTCAATCAACCAATCAGATGTTTCCTACTTTAATTCTGATTGGCTGATAGAATCCTATTAGCCAATCGGAATTCGAGGGACGCCATCTTGGATGACGTCACTTAAAGGAACCTTCATTCGTCGGGTAGTCGTCGGGCCAGCAGGATGTTCTGCGTCGGAGGTCTGCAAGATGGGGCCGCGGTTGTAAGAAGATAGAAGACACCGCTTGGATGAAGACTTCTACCGGATGGAGGACCTCTTCTTGCCCCGCTTGGATAAAGAATTTGGCTCGACTGAGTGAAGACGACTCAAGGTAGGGAGATCTTCAGGGGGTTAGTGTTAGTTTTTTTAAGGGGGGTTTGGCTGGGCTAGAGTAGGGGTATGTGGGTGGTGAGTTTTAATGTTCGGGGGGGTTGTATTTTTTTTTACAGGTAAAAGAGCTGATTACTTTGGGGCAATGCCCCACAAAAAGCCCTTTTAAGGGCTGGTAAAAGAGCTGATTACTTTGTAATTTAGAATAGGGTAGGGCATTTTTTTATTTTGGGGGGCTTTATTATTTTATTAGGGGCTTAGATTAGGTGTAATTAGTTTAAACTTCTTGTAATCCTTTTTTCTTTTTTGTATTTTTTTTTTCTTTTGTACTATAGTTTAGTTTATTTAATTGAATTTAATTTTAGGTAATTGTAGTTAATTTATTTAATTAATTTAATGATAGTGTAGTGTTAGGTTTAATTGTAACTTAGGTTAGGATTTATTTTACAGGTAATTTTGTAAATATTTTAGTTAGGTAGTTATTAAATAGTTAATAACTATTTAATAACTATTGTACCGGGTTAAAATAAATACAAAGTTGCCTGTAAAATAAAATTAAATCCTAAAATAGCTACAATATAACTATTAGTTATATTGTAGCTATCTTAGGGTTTATTTTATAGGTAAGTATTTATTTTTAAATAGGAATGATTTAGTTAATAATAGTAATCTTTATTTAGATTTATTTAAATAATATTTAAGTTAGGGGGTGTTAGGGTTAGACTTAGGTTTAGGGGTTAATAAGTTTAATATAGTGGCAGCGGTGTGGGGGGGGCAGGATAGGGGTTAATAAATTTAATATAGGTGGCGGCGGTATAGGGGGCGGAAGATTAGGGGTTAATAGGTATTATGTAGGTGGTGGCGGGGTCCGGGAGCGGCGGTTTAGGGGTTAACATATTTATTATAGTAGCGGCGGGGTCCGGGAGCGGCGGTTTATGGATTAGTAAGTTTATTTAGTTGCGGCGGGGTCTGGGAGCGTTGGTTTAGGGGTTAATAAGTATAATGTAGGCGGCGGCGGTGTAGGGGTGACAGATTAGGGGTGTTTAGACTCAGGATACATGTTAGGGTGTTAGGTGCAGACATCTCCCATAGGAATCAATGGGATATCGGGCAGCAGCGAACATGAGCTTTCGCTGCTGTCAGACTCCCATTGATTCCTATGGGATACGCCACCTCCAGGGTGGCAGATTGAAAACCAGGTATGCTGGGCTGGAATAGTGCCGAGCGTACCTGCTAGTTATTTGATAACTAGCAAAAGTAGTCAGATTGTGCCGAACTTGCGTTCGGCACATCTGGAGTGACGTAAGAATGGATCTGTGTCAGACTGAGTCCGGCGGATCGAAGCTTACATCACTATATTCTACTTTTGCCAGTCTCTAGCATTTGATAACTAAGGCGAATCAGCCTCGCCACAAATACGCTTTGGAATTCCAGCGTATTTGCGGTTGACGGCTTGATAACTAGAGGCCATAGTTTTAGTTTAGTGTTGGAGGCATTAAAGGGGAGTTTTGGGCATTTTTCTGAAGTCTAGTACAGACTATAGAGCCAATCGGAATTCGAGGGACGCCATCTTGGATGACGTCACTTAAAGGAACCTTCATTCGTCGGGTAGTCGTCGGGCCAGCAGGATGTTCTGCGTCGGAGGTCTGCAAGATGGGGCCGCGGTTGTAAGAAGATAGAAGACACCGCTTGGATGAAGACTTCTACCGGATGGAGGACCTCTTCTTGCCCCGCTTGGATAAAGAATTCGGCTCGACTGAGTGAAGACGACTCAAGGTAGGGAGATCTTCAGGGGGTTAGTGTTAGTTTTTTTAAGGGGGGTTTGGCTGGGCTAGAGTAGGGGTATGTGGGTGGTGAGTTTTAATGTTCGGGGGGGTTGTATTTTTTTTTACAGGTAAAAGAGCTGATTACTTTGGGGAAATGCCCCACAAAAAGCCCTTTTAAGGGCTGGTAAAAGAGCTGATTACTTTGTAATTTAGAATAGGGTAGGGCATTTTTTTATTTTGGGGGGCTTTATTATTTTATTAGGGGCTTAGATTAGGTGTAATTAGTTTAAACTTCTTGTAATCCTTTTTTCTTTTTTGTATTTTTTTTTTCTTTTGTACTATAGTTTAGTTTATTTAATTGAATTTAATTTTAGGTAATTGTAGTTAATTTATTTAATTAATTTAATGATAGTGTAGTGTTAGGTTTAATTGTAACTAAGGTTAGGATTTATTTTACAGGTAATTTTTAAGTATTTTAGCTAGGTAGTTATTAAATAGTTAATAACTATTTAATAGCTATTGTACCTGGTTAAAATAAATACAAAGTTGCCTATAAAATAAAATTAAATCCTAAAATAGCTACAATATAATTATTAATTTTATTGTAGCTATCTTAGGGTTTATTTTACAGGTAAGTATTTATTTTTAAATAGGAATAATTTAGTTAATAATAGTAAGTTTTATTTAGATTTATTAAAATAATATTACAGTTAGGGTGGTGTTAGAGTTAGCGTTAGACTTAGGTTTAGGGGTTAATAAGTTTAATATAGGTGGCGGCGGGGTCCGGGAGCGGCGGTTTAGGGGTTAATGAGTTTAATGTAGGTGGCGGCAGAGTAGTGGGGGGCAGGATAGGGGTTAATAAATGTAATGTAGGGGGTGGTGAGCTCCGGGTGCGGTGGCTTAGGGGGTTAAACTATTTATTTAGTTGCGGGATCCACTGGATAGGGGTTAATAACTTTAATATAGGTGGCGGCGGTATAGGGGGCGGCAGATTAGGGGTTAATAGGTATAATTTAGGTGGCGGCGGGGTCCGGGAGCGGCGGTTTAGGGGTTAATATATTTATTATAGTTGCGGGGGTGTCCAGGAGTGGCGGTTTAGGGGGTTATAACTTTATTTAGGTGCAGGGGGCTCCGGGAGCGGCGGTATAGGGGGTATAACAGTATAGTATAGTGTGGGTGCTTAGTGACAGGCTAGCAAGAAAGCTGCGAAGAAGCCGATGAGCAGCGAGATCGATGACTGTCAGTTAACAACTGCTCATCGCTCCGTACTTGGTGCGCGGCTTCTTGACAGCTTTCTTGATAACTTTGGTGAACGTATTCAGGTCCGCGGCAGCGATGGTAGGTGAGCTTAGGCAAGCGTATTGGGCCGGCGAATGCAGGAAAGTAGACGGCTTCATACATAGAGGCCTATAGCTCTAAGCTGCCACCACTCAAGATTTTATGGGAAATCTTAAGGAAAACTAGAATACAATTTAGCAAAAAAATAACCTAAAATCACAGTACTAATACTACCAGTCTCTTTCAGTAACGTGGTTCAAATATTAGACAAAGGCCAAAATATTTATAAAGGAATTATTTATTATGCCAAAAATATTATGCACAATGCATTATTAATACAAATAATTAATACGTAAAATTACACACAAGCAGTTTTAAAATAAAAAGGAAAAATACCAGAAGCCTTACACTTTACTAGGTTTTGTATCTGCCCCAGGGAGATGGGTCAGGAAGATTCACTCACGCTGCAGCATACAGCCTCACATGAAGAATGAACACTTGAAAATGTTAAAACAGAAATCAAGTTGCTTGACCCACCCTCTTTCCAGGGGCTAGGAAACCCCTCTCTTTTACGACTGTCAATAAAACTCAGCATCTTTGGCTGAAATCATAGAAGACCTTATAACGTCTGATTCAGCACATTCACCTATATAAGCAACTTCCCAGGGACATCCTGAGAATTAGTTTGGTACCAAATATGAAATGGTTGTCATATTTCCCTCATCTAGTGTCATAACAAGTGTAAAAGCATATCTTAAATTGTACCAATGTCCTCTTATTGACCTTATCTGCTCTGGGGAGAGGGCACTGCTCATTGTCTCTTGAGCTGACACTTTTATTGGCTGACTTGCTGTGTCAATGAATATACAATAAAAGTTAGTCAAGGGGAACTCTGAAACTATTTATAAGGGGAGTCTGGTTTTATCAAAGGAAACACATACAGCACTTTTCTTCTGAACAAAAAAAATACATGTTTTTAACACACAACTACAGAAAACTAACCCCCTTAGCATCTCAATCATGAGGTATTCATGACACCCACCATTAGCCAATCACACACTCCTTATAAAAACCTTTCACTTGTGCACTATGGAGCTCTTGTTCTGTCTGCAACAAACTTACAACTATTCATGACCTGTTTATATCAAATGCTTTCACCTTTTTAGCAATTACAGAAACCTGGCTATCTTCTTCCGACACCGTTTCCACTGCTGCTTTCACACATGGGGGTCTTTAGTTTAGCCATACCCTGAGGCCAGATGAGAAACATGGCAGCGGTGTTGGGATCCGGCTCTCCCCCTCCTGCACTTATTAGTACCTACCTCCAATCTCATCTCTCTCCTCCTCCTTTGAAGTCCACTGTATTCGCCTGTTCTCCCCCCTCTCCCTCAAAGTGACAGTCATCTATCGCCCTCCTGGACTGACCTCCCAATTCCTTGACAACTTTGCGGCCTGGCTTCCTCATCACGTTCTCTCTACAAATTTACCAACCCTAATTCTTGGGGACTTCAAAATTCCCATTGACAACCCATCTACCCCTGCTCCCTCTAAACTTCTTTCACTAATATCCTCCTTCGGTCTCTCACAATCCACCCTATTCCCTACTCAGCTTGATGGACACTACATCGACCTGGTACTTTCCTACCTCTGCTCTATATCTCATCTGACCTCACATGTCACCCTTTTTCCATTTCAGACCATTACCTGGTCACCTATAATATTAATTCAACAGCTAAACCCACTTCTCCATCCCGCTTCCACACCTGTAGAACTCTACATGCTGGGGATCCGCTACAATTTTCAAAAATCATTCAAGATCTCCTCCCTCACACTTTCACTATAACCTGCCCTGATCTCGCTACAGCCCACTATAACAAAACTCTCTCCTCTGCACTAGACACACTTGCCCCTCCCCGACTGCACAAAACATAACGCCATCAGTTACAGCCCTGGCACTCTCAGCAAACACGCTATTTGCAAAAATGATCTCATACTGCTGAGCGTGTCTGTAGTAAAACTCACTCTGAACCTGAGTTCATACACTATAAGTTTATTCTTTGTTCATACATTTCTGCATTCACTTAGCCAAGCAAACCTATTTCTCTTCCCTCAAATCTACTCTTTCCTCAAACCCTAAATGACTCTTATCCACCTTTAACTTTCTCCTCTACCCACCTGCTCCACCCCCCATCTGTCTTTACTGCTCAAGACCTGGCAGACTACTTTTTAAACAAAACACGTACTATCTGAAGCAACATCCCAACACCAAACTGCAATATTCCAACAGCAGGCCCAGTTACTCCCTCTTCCACCCTCTGCATCTTCCATCCAGCCACTGAGAATGAAGTTTCTTCCTTACTATCTTCCTAATGCCTCACTACCTGCCCGCTCGACCCAATCCCTTCCCATCTAATACCCTTCCTGCCTTTCATCCTCACTCCAGCTTTTACTCACATCTTCAAACTATCTCTCTCTACTGGCTCATTCCAATCTTCTTTCAAACACGCAAATGTCACTCCCATACTCAAAAAACTCTCCCTCGACCCTAATTCTCCTGAAAGCTAACGCCCCATATTACTGCTTCCACTAACATCAAAACTCCTTGAAAAGCTAGTTTACCATCGCCTAACCCACTTCCTGTCCACCAACTCTTTGCTTGACCCCCTGCAATCTGGATTCCGCCCCAAACACTCAACTGAGTCTACCCTTAACAAGGTTACAAATTATCTTCTTGCTGCTAAAAGTATTGGCCACTACTCTATACTCATCTTACTTGACCTCTCAACTGCCTTTGACACAGTTGACCACCCACTCCTCCTACAGACCCTTAGCTCTTTTGGCCTTTGTGACCCTGCTCTTTCTTGGATTCACTCCTCTATTTCTCACAGGTTTGTTTCTGTGTCATTTGCCGGTGATTCCTCCACTCCAATTCCTCTGTCTGTTGGAGTACCTCAAACCTAAACTTATCAACAGTTATGGCTTTAAACATCACCTCTATGCTGATGACACCCAGATCTATCGTTACACCCCTGCTCTCTCTCCCTCTTTCCTTTCTCATGTCAGCAACTGCTTATCTGGTATTTCTTCCTGGATGGCCTCTCACCACCTAAAGATTAACAAGTCCAAGACCGAGCTCCTTTTAATCCCCCCTTAAAGCTCTTCATGACTTCTGACTTCTCTATCCCTATAGACAGCATCACCATTTCCCCATTGCCCCAAGTCCAATGCCTCGGAGTTACACTTGACTCAAATCTATTGTTCATCCCCCACGTACAATTGCTTTCTACATCCTGCCGCAACCATTTATGCAATATTTCCAAGATTTGCCCTTTTCTGAGTGCTAACACCACAAAGCAAACAATCCACTCCCTTTCTTATTTCACGACTTGACTACTTCAATAACCTACTTACTGGCCTTCCTCTTTCCCAACTCTCCCCCCTTCAATCAATCCTAAATGCCTCTGCCAGGCTAATCCACCTTTCCTGTCGCTCTGTAACTGCTGCACCTCTCTGCGAGTCCCTTCATTGGCTCTCCATTCACAGCAGAATTAAATTCAAAATTCTCACCCTTACATACAAAGCTCTCACCAACGCTGCTCCCCACTACCTATCTTCTCTAATAAGCAAGTTTACTCCAGCCCATCCACTAAGATCCAACAATAACCTGCACCTTGCATCTTCGACTATCACCTCTTTGCATGCTAGACTGCAGGAATGCTGTCATGCAGCGCCTACCCTCTGGAACACCTGCCCTAATCTTTCTTCATTTAATTTCTCCCTGAAGAGTTTTTGTTCACAGAAGCCTACCACCCAACTAAATAATAAATTAATTTCACATACCTAACAACATTTTCCTAATCTAACTCTGCATTAACATATTTCTCAATGTTGCAGTCCTCGTGAATACTGATTGAATATCTGTTTATTGATTTGTCTATAAAGTGTGTTTTTAAACATTTGTAATTAGCTTGAGAAACGGGCAGGTGCCCCGAAATGTTGCTCTTCCAAAATAAAGATATAGTTCTTGCACATGCGCCACCTTTGGTTCTTTCTTATATTGCACACAGAGGTCCAGTGAGGTGGTTCTCCTAGGTGCTGCAACGGACATTCATTACAGATTTTTTTTGAATAATCTTATTGTGCTTGTGCTGAACCTTGTGTACATATACACATACATATAGACATATATAGAAGTGCATTGGAGCCCTTTACAATTAAGTAGATGAAAACATGAAAATGTATATTTATGCAATATTCATATTTAATAAAGTGTTATACTGTGGGGCCGATTTATCACAGTCCGAATGGGGCCGTATTCCCCTGTTTCCGCGCGAGCCTTCAGGCTCACCAGAAATAGGAGTTAAGAAGCAGTGATCTTAAGACTGCTGCTCCTTAACTCGTCCGCTGCCTCTGAGGCTGCAGACATCAATCCGCCCAATCTCATACGATTGGGTTGATTGACAAACCCTGCTAGTGGCCGATTGGCGGCAAATCTGCAGGGGTGGCATTGCAAAAGCAGTTCACCAGAACTGCTTGTGCAATAATAAATGCTGACAGCGATGTCTGGCGGACATGATCACTACAGGGGATCATGTCCGCCAGATACTTGATAAATCGCCCCCTCTGTATTTACTGTAAATATTTCACATCCCAATTTTCTACACATAGCAGAATATGCTCTAAATATATATTTATAACTAAATAGAACATATTCTGCTATGTAAAGAGCACTGGAATGTGAAATTAATATTTTCCTGTCAGGTTAGTGCACTCTAAAATATGTAATCGTGTTTAAGCATGAGTAGGGTGTTAGTTTTTTTGCCCCACATTTTCTGCTATCTTTACTTCTATGGGGGAATATGTATGTTAACGCGTTCGCAATATTTGAAGTTCAGCTTTTTGCGTGCCCAAAAACCTAGCTGAGTTAGATAATGCTCCACTCGTATTCTGGCCCGTAGATGGTCAACAAAATCAGTAGTTGTTGTTGCACATTCTTACTGGTGATTTTCGGCATGGGAACTAGAACGCTTTTCCCTCCCAAGCAGAATTTTACATGTCTGTTTAAAGGACCACTAAATGCAGTAGAATTGGATTACTAACTCATGCACAATAAACAGAAAATGCACTAACACATATTTTGAATTTGAAATGAGCAGTAGAATATTTTCTGGCAAATTTCAAAGTTAACCTAGCCGCTCTGGCGAGATAATTTAAGAAGTCTCATTGGTACATCAAAACCTTTAAAAAAATTTTTAAAAAAAATTATCTTGAGAAATGTTTATGTTGCTGTGCAGATTATTTACTTAGGTCCAAAAAAAACCCAAAGATTATTTTGTGATTTCTCTCCATGCTGGCAAGGTTTTGAATATCAGGTCCTGTATCATGTGACAGCCATTAGCCAATCACAAAATGCATATATCTATAAACATCACTTTTTCAGGTTTTGATAATTAAAGTATATTGGAAAGTTTTTTTGTTTTTTTTAAATTGCATTTTCTATCTGAATCATGAAACTTTGATTTTGACTTTACTGTTTCTTTAACCCCCCGTGGGGGTTACACATATAGGGACATATTACAAATTTTGTTTTTCTCTCGGACACTAACTGTGCCCAAAGTAAAAAATTAACATTGCCACATTATTCTGCTCATTATAAGTTGAAAGTAAAAACTTAGGGGCCGATTTATCATCGGTCTGTCCGACATAATCTGCTCAGCGGATCATGTCCGACAGACACCGATGAATGCCGACAGCATCTTATAGAATCGGGCGGATTGCAGACCGCAGCCTCAGATGCAGGGGACCAGTTATGGAACAGCAGTCTTTAGACCTATGCTTCATAACTGCTGTTTCCGGCAAGCCTGAAGGCTCGTGCGGAAACAGGGGTATGAAGCGCCATTCGGAGCTTGATAATTTGGCTCCTTAGTTAGAAAGCAAAAGACTCAGGTGTTCTATCTTTAGGACTTTGGATTTCTTGACCGTGCTAACTTCTTCTCCATATACACTTATATAGGGCATGCTAAAAAAACAAACCATTAGTTATTGCTTGCACACTAACCTGACACTGCCTTAGACCAACTGTGCTAAAGCCAAAGGTATGGTAAGAATACTTTAAATTCCTATGTTCTTCACATAGAAAAAAAATGTTCTTTTTATTTTTAAATAGATATTTCTATTTTTTGTAAAATATTTATCAATACCTACATATCTATTTGAATATATACAGATATGGATATATTTTGTATATCCAGATATTTATAAAGTAATATCTATTTTAAAAAGAAAAAGAAAATGTTCTTCTAAATGAAGAACACAGTAATATAATGTATTTATATTCAAAATACATAAAAACATAATAAAATTAAAGAAAAATAATATTGCATGCACATATACACATTGTAGCCGTTTTCAGCCGAATGCCGTGCCATCCCTTTTTCATCCATTTTTTTAATACTATTAAAATATTTTTTTATTTAAAAGTGTGTATATGTGTGTAATACTTTATTTTAATATGTTTTTATGTGTTTTGTGAATATGTTTTTAACCCTTACGCTTACTTCAGGTCTCAAACCACGCTAAATATTCTAGCACAGTTTTGGCTTTCACTCGAGCGCAACTTATAAATTGCGTGTAAATGGTAGCATGGTCCAGAGATAATGAGCATTTCGACCCACTCTATCATTAGCGTAATCTGTGCCACAGTAGGAGAGGATAAGCAAGGCAAGCATTACTTACTATGATTTAGACTATTTCATGTTTGCATTAGAATTCCAGTTGCAGAGTTACTACTCACTGTGCTATTTTTTTCCTCTTGTACCAGCAGTTCTCCTTAGAGCTGTTCTCTTACTGTAACCCATTACAAATGCCAGTTAGTGATGCTCTGCATCTTTACACTGGGTGCTTCCATCTTGGAGTATTCTTGCACCCTGAAGTGTTACATATTCACAGATCAGTAAAATTGTCTTTTTTGACAAGCTGTAGTGTGCATGTTAGTTTAGCATGCACAATGCATAACAGGAGGTGTATATTTTTTCTATGACTGCATTTCTCTATATATTAGTCTTGAGGGCTTTTGTATATTTGTTATGTAACTTTTAAAACGTGCACAAAAATGCAAAAATGAAAAGTTTCCATTCTCTCTTGTGTAAACTGAATAAAAGTGCAAGACAAATTTGTCAGAAAGCCAGAAACCGCATGCATCTGTCTATACACAAAGTTTCTGTCACAAGATGCAAGAACATCTGCTTTTCAAGATGGTAGTGCTAAGTATGAAGATGTGGAGTTTTTCGGTGAGCCGGAAGGCTTGCGCGAAATAAGCAGTATTTGCTGCTTGATAAATCAGCCCCAGTGTGTTTACTAAAACAAAAAATGAATTTCTGTATATTAACATTTCAGATACTACATAAGTACATTAATTTTTACTGTAGTTTCAGTAGACATCTCACAATGGAAAATCTCATCATTGGAATCCTGGCGAGACTGATATGACTGAAAAGGTGCATCTAAAATGGAGGATAGTTCTTCAATAATGTCTGCCCCTGTGAGGTCTGAAAAAGAATTTAATTGCAAGCGATTTTAAGAATCAGGCCCTTTCTGAGTGTTGATATTTAAATCTTACAAGAAACCATCATGCACAAATTCTAAAATATCTTCAAGAACTAAAAAGACTGATATTCTCTTGGTATATTATTTCATTTTCTATCTCTAGCTAGACATTTGCAATTCGTTTCGGCCAAATTTCGTTTTCGGACAAATTTTGGCTGATTCGGATGAATCCGAATTTCTGAATTGGCACCATAACTAAAATTCCAAAAACAAATAAATCAGTTTCCGAATTTTCAGATCCATTCTTTATATTCATTCTAACTAATCTATTTTAAACCATCATCCCCCCACATCACAAATACTAAATAAAACACTAACTAAACTATTAACCCCTAAACCGCCATCCCCCCACATCACCAACACTAAATAAACCTATTGACCCCTAAACCTCTTTCCCCCCATCGCCAACACTAACTAAACCTATTAACCCCTTAACTGCTGTCCCCCTACATCGCCAACACTAAATAAACCTATTAACTCTTAAACCACCGACCCCCCACATTGCAATCACTAATACAATGTATTAACCCCTAATCCACCATCCCCCCACATCGCAAACACCTAATTAAAGTATTAACACCTAAACCGCTGCCCCTTCCACATTGTCAACACTACATAAACCTATTAACCCCTAAACCGCCACCCCCCCACATCGCAACTCCCTAAACAAAACCTTTAATCCCTAAACTGCCGTCCCCCCACATCGCAAACACAAAATAAAATTATTAAGCTCACTGAACAACGGGGGGCGGAGCCTATAGCTGTCGCGGAAGGACGTGTTTCTGGAGAGCTCTTGGAGTGATAAAAGATAAAAAGCTATTTACCACATCTAACTCAAAAAAATTTTTATGGTTTCAAGTTGCCCAGACTGGGGAGACTCCGTAAAAGTTTGAAAGATCATAATACAAAACCGGACCTGCCTATGTTCTTCAGCTTAACTGCACAGAGTTGGGCCACGACGCATACGCTGAGTGCTTGATTTCTAGTGTTGTTGGGGCTGCCCGCATATTTAACCCCCCCGGAGTCTCTGACTCTGGGTTAATAAACCAGACTTGTAATGCTGGTCATATACCTGCTTAATTGAACAATGGAAAAATTCCAGTGCGCACTTCAGCAGATCCTGCTGGACTTTGAGCTAAAATTTTGTGCTATGCTAGATGAGGCTTTTCAACCCCAGCATGCCTCTAGTTATGATAAAGAAGAGAGCATCTGCTACATACCTCCAATGTTGGTTATAGAGGATTGCCCTGCTCTGACCGCGGATCAGAGAACCCCTGACCTGGTGCCGACTACGGAACAACAAGATCCACATGGCCAGGGTTCTGTTCTTACATACGCTCCTAGGCAACGGAAGGACACAGAGCAAGCTTCACCCTTGTCAGTGACAAAACAAGCAGGAGCTTCCCTCCTGAGTACCCCTGTGGATCGCCGAAACAAGAGGCTACCTTACTTACTTTCAACAGATGCCTCTCTAGCAACACAGGCCCCAAACGAGAGCGTAAGTTATGGCTGCAGTAGTATAAAGTCTGCGTGTGACCTAGTAGCGGCCATCTTGGATGCCAAGCTCACTCCTACACCTAACATCGCTATGGCAGATACCCCTCTGGATCTCAGTGCCGATATATTAAGAAGCAACGAAACGTTCCTCTCACCCTGTTCGCATGCTTCAGGACTTGGCCGAGTGCTCCAAGATGGAGGAGATTTACTGTTCCTGAGGTCCGGAGTGGGGTGAATATGGTGACACACACTTTATTTTACACTGTGATCGTGCACGTATGAATATACTCTCAAGATTTAACTCTATTTATACAGCTGCCGTACCCTAATGATGGCAATTATGCCTGATGTAAGGGGGACTCTAATATTAAATGCTAAATTGTCGGACTTGGTCTTACATAGACATCCTCATAGCCCATTTCTTCTCAGAAGTTAAGAATCTCCCTCCGAAAACTTCACTAAGCCCTTTGATGGTCGCCTTTATTTTACAGTATTCCTTATGGACATAAATGTGTATTTATCACTGAGAATAGAAAAGCTACAATACTATAAAAGCTACTATAAGCTCTACTAGCCCTGTTAAGATGTATGTTCTTTCTCCCCTTTGACTTAACACATGATATTTTTATGGACATTAATGTACTATCCAATGTGATACCAA